>NC_085879.1:9157792-9165292 GCF_034702125.1 Engraulis encrasicolus
CTCGCCACCAACGAAGAGGTAAACAAATAAATGAAATAAATAACAGTGGAGAGACGCAACAGTGAATAATTTCGCATCAACAGACAAATGACATTGGGAGGAAAGAAGCTAACAAACTTTTTAAGGACTGCAGTGCGTCTAGACTACACTTGGTTAGACTTTTGTTTGAACGAGTTCACCCAAGGACACGAGACTATTGAAACTCAGCTTGTGACATGTTTAGTTGTATTCTTCACTGGATTGTCTCCTTTTCAGCTTTTGTTTTGTTTACGAACTTAAAAAACATATAGGCACACCAAAGAAAGATATTAAACATGTGTCAAGCCTGTCATACTTGATGTGCCTTCACCTCTGAAAATCATCAAAATCATTTCTCCTTCCCTGCTTTGTAGTTTTAAAGTAAAATATTCTGTCTTATAACCAGACATCACTTGCAATTCACTTTCACACTGAAGAGGTTTTGAGATGTCGCAGTAATAACACTATTACATACACGTAAATCTCAACAACACAAGCTATGGGTTAGCCTAATCTTACAAAAGTAGCCTATTATGGTCACATTGTCAAATGTGAAAAAGAGCCATATGAACAAGCGTCAGTGACCCGGAGAGACATTTGCAACAAGGAGAACGGATGTTCTGACATTCTGACAAGAGCTTCACAGACATCTGGTGTGTTTCACATCAGAGAAACTGGAACTGACATGGAAGAAGTGAAAATCCACTTGTACGGTACCCTACAAAAACACATATATGATTTCTTTAAAGATTTGTTTATGGTATTTTTCGACTTTACCTGATAGGATAGTGTAAGAGGTGGACAGGAAGAAAATTGGGAGAGTGACGGGTTGGCAAAGGACCCGGGCCGGTAATCGATTCTGGGTCAGCCGCATGGCAGGTGAGTACCCTATCGCCAGACTAGGGCCTCACATATATGTGATTTCACACCAGACTAAACTAAAATACACACAAGATCATTCAGCGACAACCCGGCCTTTTATAGGCAAACAAAATGCTATATACAGTCCCAGGAAAAAGTTTGTACACCCTTTGAAATGTCTTACATTTTTGTCAAAATTGATCATAAAACATGGTCGGATCTTCCCGGAAATCTCAAGAAGGAACAATCAGAGTCTGCTTTAATTAATTCCACTCAAACATTTACATGTTATCATATTTTTATTGGTCATAAGGCCATAATATTCACAGGAGAGCAGGGCATAAGTAAGTACACCCTTGCATTAAGTAGGGTTTAACCCTCAGTTAGTTGCAATATCATCAACCAGACTTGTCCTGTAGTTGCAGATCAGATTAACAAAACAATCTGTTTGTATCTTGTCTCCCTCTTCTTTAGAGAACTGCCTCTCGTCAGCAAGGTTTGTGGGATGTCTGGAGTGCATAGCTTTCTTGACTTCATGCCCTTTAATCTCAATTTTTTCTTTGTCAGAGCTTTGACTGGGCTATTTCAGAATGTGTATTTCATTATTATGAAGCCATTCTAAAGTCGATTTGCTTCTAAAGTATGGGTTGTTGTCACATTTCAGGACCCATACTCTTGTGTGCTTCAACTGTGTGACAGACCTCCTCACGTTTTTTCTGTAAAATATCACAATAAACTTGAGTTCATTGTTCCACTGATAATAGCAAACTGTCAAGGGCCTGAGGCAGCAATGTAGCCGCATATAATGATGCTCCCGCCACCATACTCAGAAGAGGAGATGTAACCAAGAATAGCTAAAAAGGGGATTCATTCTGCCAATCTAAAATGAATGGGGTTTCTGTCTAAAAAAATATTGCTGCACCTTTGAGGTTTGCGAAAAAGCATTTATATGCTTCATAGAATTACTGCAAAATATTCTGTAGACTAACGTTGAAACCAAAGTTGAATTGTTCAGGGGAACACACAATGTCATGTTTGGAGGAGAACTGGAGAACCACACCTTGACCAAAACATCATCTCTGCCTTTGAGTATGGTGGCGGGAGCATCATTATATGCAGCTACCTTGCTGCCTCAGGCCCTTTTGAGTTTGCTATCATCAGTGGAACAATGAACTCTGAAGTTTATCGAGATGTTTTACAGAAAAAAAGTGAGGTAGTCTGTCACACAGTTGAAGCACACAAGAGGATGGGTGCTGAAATGTGACAACAACCCATACTTTAGAAGCAAATCGACTTTAGAATGGCTTCATAATAATGAAATACACATTCTGGAATAGCCACGTCAAAGCCCTGACAAATAAACAATTGAGATTATCAGGCATGAAGTCAAGAAAGCTATGCACTCCAGACATCCCACAAACCTTGCTGACGAGAGGCAGTTTTCTAAAGAAGAGGGAGACCAGATACATCCAGATTGTTTTGTTAATCTGATCTGCAACTACAGGAAGCATCTGGTTGAGGTTATTGCGACTAACTTAGGGTTAAAACCTATTGAATGCAAGGGTGTACTTACTTATGCCTTGCTGTCCTGTGAATGTTTACATGTTATGGCCAATGAAAATATGAAAACTTGTAAATGTTTGGGTTGAATTAATTAAAGCAGACTCTGGTTGTTCCTTCTTGCGATTTCCGGGAAGATCAGACCATGTTTTATGACCAATTTTGACAGAAAGGTAAGAAATTTCAAAGGGTGTACAAACTTTTTCCTGGGACTGTATGTATTATGTTCATTATGTCTAACATCAGCTGATTTTAAAGCTCATCACACATCAAAATCACTGTGACCCTCTGATGAAGACGGAAGTAATACCATCGAAACATCTCAGGTAAAAGATAAAAACTTTTACATGTCTTAAGGGAAATGAAAATCTAAAGTGTTGACAAAAATACTATATTCATACAGTACAAGTACACACATATAATGCGTGTATGAAATATTCAACCTATGTCGATGCAAAAACGGTGTGGTTTTAGGCTCTCTTCACTCCAGCACACTTGACGTACAGGCGAATGTGATGAGCACAGCAGTCTATAAGACAGGCTAAAGTGGTGGGCCTCCCATGCTACTCTGCAGTGCGTGAGCCTCCTGTGTGTGTTTTTTTTTATTATTGTTTGGCAGCAGATGAGAGAACGCTGTGACTGACAGTTCCGTATAAGAGGGGGGGAACAAGGAAAAAAAACAGAAAAAAACAGAAAAGAAAAGAAAAGCGCAAGTCCTGCAGAAATGGGTCTACTGCCGCTCGCTCTTACAGTACACCCACTTTGATCAGAGCTGAACAGCAGAACGCTGACTTGCCTCAGAAAGGGGTGTCACGTCACACAAGCTAACTCTCAGTGTGTGTGTGTGTGTGTGTGTGTGTGTGTGTGTGTGTGTGTGTGTGTGTGTGTGTGTGTGTGTGTGTGTTTGTGTGTGCGTGTGTGTGTGTGTGTACTACACCAATCCTACTTTGTGAGGCCACTACTATTGAACCACACCCACATGCTGGGGCGCTCGCTCCATGTGGGGCCCAAATCCTGGACCACACATGTTTTGCCCCCTTTTGCTGGGGTAGTTTTGTTGTTAGGGTAAATACAGTACGAATGGAAGGCCCCCACAAAGCTAGGAAGGGCCCCACAAGGGACCACAAAGACATAAAGGTCGGGCTGTGTGTGTGTGTGTGTGTGTGTGTGTGTGTGTGTGTGTGTGTGTGTGTGTGTGTGTGTGTGTGTGTGTGTGTGTGTGTGTGTGTGTGTGTGTGTGTGTGTGTGTGTGTGTGCGTGCCTGCGTGCGTGCGTGTGCGCACGAGAGAGCAGGACTTTAATAAAGTCCTGCAGGGCAGCAGGACTTTAATATACTTTAACAGCTCTTGTTTAGAAATCACACAAAGCATTTCAAGTCAGGTCACTACAAAAGCTACATGCACTCATGCGCAGTGAACAGTTGTATGTGTTCACTGCTCATGGGTGCATGTAGCTTTGTGGGACACCCTCCAACCACTGTGCACGCGCACACACGCACAAACACACACACACACCCACGAATACACACGCACGCGTGCACATGCAGCGACACAGTCAGACCAGGTATGACTGATATTGAGCGATGCCCAGAGCTCAGCGGTGACAGGGCTCTGCTGTCGATATTCTCCCACCAAAAGGCTAGTGGGTGTGGGGTCACTGAGCGAGAGCAAGCCATGTGGAAGACAAGCAGAGCCATCCAAAAAGACTCCTCTCTCCACATGCTGTCTCTGCTGCTTACACACACACACACACACACACACACACACACACACACACACACACACACACACACACACACACACACACACACACACACACACAGGCCCGCCGACAGGGGGGGACAAAGGGGTATGTTGTCCCGGGCCCAGGGAGATAGGGGGCCCAGAATTGGGTCCCAATTACATTGTATGTATTGGGTAGGGGGCCCTTTCAGATGACTTTGTCCCGGGCCCAGAAAAAGCTGTCAGCGGCCCTGCACACACACACACACACACACACACACACACACACACACACACACACACACACACACACACACACACACACACACACACACACACACACACACACACACACACACACACACACACACACACACACACAGAAGAAGGCACAGACTGTACAAACAGAAACACTTTTGCTGGGAAATAAAAGAGGGACATACATAAGTAGTAGGGACATGGTAATAAACACAAACAGCATAACTATTCATGAAAAAACAGGTCTTGGTAATGCAAAGCTTCCACAACTCAGACACAGGTTCATCATCTCTGTTTTGCGCACACATGCACACACATACACACTAGCATGCATGGATGCACGCACGCACGCACACACACAAACATGCACACACGTTGCCAACAGAGTTTGTCACACTCATAAAAAGTGTACATATCTTCACACCTGCGTGAGTTAAAATCCAGAGATTGCATCACACTGCATTCAGAGCACCTTTTGTCTCTCCATAGACATACCAGAGATGGTTCTCTGCCAAGGCACATAGCACTCGCATCCAAGATGCCCAGAGGGGAGTTAGCTGCCTCTATCTGAGCCCTACGCCTTTCAAATCCTGTCTACAGGAATCTCTGTAGCACCTACTTTCCTTTTCACGTTATGTAGGCTATATCACTTTACATTGCACTTAGCTGATGTTTTTATTAAGCGACGAAGAAGATATTCAAGATAGGCCTACAGCAGTCATGTGAGATGAAAGGGCATGTCTGCATGCCCTCAGTAGCTGTACCGGAAAGTTAAGTGCAAAGGGGGAGACAAGGACAACAATGGTGTAGGAAGTAAGTAAGTAAGAAGTAAGAAATAATAGATTTGGTGTTTTCTTACTTTGGCGCAGGAGGAAGTGTGGTGATTGCAGGTGCCTCTTTATGTGTATTGGTGACCTACTGTAACAAAAGTTTGCTGGTTCAATTCTGCAGGGCACAAATGTGGATGAGGAAATACAATACAATGCAATACAACATGGATTTATATAACGCAGTATCACAAGCCTGAAGTTGAATGCAAAGAGCTTCCAAAATACAGATAGGCCTACACACATTCACACATTCACACATTCACATACCAGCTCTGTAGGTCAAGGACAGCTAAGAGTGTCTTCCTTGAACAGTGTAGCATTTTTTGAATGCTTGTTAAAAAATACAATTGCGAAAAAATCCACAAGAATCCGTCCACCAAAATGAAATGAATGACAATCACCACGATTATCTCTCTGCTGCATGGCTCGTCCTTTCCAAGGTTCCAAGTGTGCAACTTTCATTTTCTGTGCACATGCTGACTTCCAACACCAGTGTTAACTGAGGACATGTTTGGATGTACCTGCAGGAGAGGATGAATGGCATGGCCAATAGATTAACACAAACCAACTTATGGCCAGGGTACTGTGTGGTTGGAGGAGCACAATTACATTACTGTACATTACAGTACATTACACATTGCTAAAGTGTTTAATACTATACGTATAGCTAAAGTAATTTATGGTTACTTACAGTAGGTGCAGGTTGTTGTTTACAGGCCCTGAGGCAATGTAGGGCTAGGTGCCTTGTTCAAGGGCACTTTAATGATTGATAAAGGTGTAGAGAGGCCATTAGCCCATGGCTGTGATAACGTTTTGGTGCCAATACAATTTCTACTGCTACACAAGACCCTCGTGTAGTTGGGATCCTGGCAAAGGAGGTGCATGGAGAATTTGACAAATGAAGAGGGGCACTACTGCCTCTTTTCCACGGCTGGTTTTCTGGTAGGCCTACAGCTCGACAAAGCGCGACTCGGCCGCCACTTTTTGCTTTTCGAATAGGCACGACACACCTCAATCGTTAAGCAAAAAGTGGCAGCCGAGTCGCACTGTTTCGAGCTGTAGGCCTACCAGAAAACCGGCAGTAAAAAAGAGGCATAAGTGACTTTGAGCTTGTGTGAAGGCCCCATAAGCAGTACAGCGCTGCCTGCCATGCTTTGGTCATCCTGCTAAATGCGCCAGACCAGTCCATGATTCTGGCAAACAGCTATTGGCGTTTGAACTCCACAGTCCTCCATCTGATTACAGCTATCTCCTCCCATGCTCCTTAAGATCAAAGATATTGACTGGAGTAGCTCATCATGACTTGGTGTGGTGTACTCCATTCCCCGTTTACATATTCTGAGTGGCGCATCATGATTCGTTGAGTACTCATTTCGAGAGTTCAGAATGCCATCATTCTTTTTTTTTCTGAAGGCTCCAAATGACAGATGGAGCTGTGTCGGAATCACATTCTCTGAGCTTGACGCAATGTGTTTGGGATTTCAATTATGAACTACTCCTTCATGTCCACAGGCTGCCAGTCACTCTGGGGGAGCCATCAGTCCTGGCGTCAAGCCTGCCGACAGAGGGGGGACAAACGGATTTGTTGTCCTGTGCCCATTGTGCAAAGAATTGGATCCCCTTTGCATTGTATGGACTGAGAGTGGGGGCCTTACAGATGATTTCGCTCAGGGCCCAGTCAAGGCAGTCAGCGGCCCTACAGTCTGTTATATTAGGTGCATCCGAAAGGCCTAAAGCCCGCCGCTCTGTCTGATGGGCTCACCATGTCAGTGTTATCTCGCGCTATATGCTGTACCTTTCTGTCCTCTACCCAACCTTCCTTTTCACCATTCCAGTGGTGAATTTATTCCATTATGTTTCATCTTTTTTTAAGATCTTCCACCTTTTCTAGGTGTTTCATTTGTTCTATCAACCTCTGTTTATTTTCTCCTGACTCATCTGGTACTCATGTGGGAAAAAAAAACGTATTTTATTTCCAATCTTTCCTTTCTATTCTATAAGTAGTACGGCAGGGACCTGGGTTTGAGGACGAGTGCCGGCCCAGTGTGACTGATTAGCTCTACAGACATCATCTACAAAGTAATAGCCACGAATATGGCTTCATCATATTAGCTGCGGTAATCACTACTCGTCTTGATCACGTACCTCAAAACCTGGGGCTCAATTCCCCTCATGCAAATGATGCACGGTAGCAGTAGTCGTCAGTAGTGTAATGACTACCTTAGAGAATATATACGTGGAGATCTCAGTAG
>NC_085879.1:9170292-9175292 GCF_034702125.1 Engraulis encrasicolus
GACGGTCTGACCTATCTTCTGTATGAATTTCAAGCCTCAAGGCATTTTCTAACTGTTCCTGTAGGTGGCAGAAGTGTCCTTAGGAACAGTCAAGGCAGGGCTTTAGCTCAGAGCAAGATGAAATGTCAAGACAAAAACACCCCTTTTTTACTATTATAATATAATCTCAAAAGTAGCATAGCAAAATCATTTTTGAAAGTAAAGCACCTGTGACAGTAGTCTACTTTCTTGCCCTCTGATTTTAACACAGGTAGGCTACTGATTTTAGTGTCAGAGCCTGGCCAAAAAAAAACCTTCCTCTCATGACCAAAATACAATCCCCTGTTGCTATCTAGCTAGAAGGCATTGTAGCTAACTTGCCCAAAATACACCATGAGATGATCTGTGTGACAACCTTTCATTTTGGATAATGTGATCAGCCTACACAACATCAGGATGTTGCTTACAAAATATCATCTAACAGGAGAATGCACGGGACTAGTGGTGATGTGTCCCAACTGAGGTAACTTGGGTATAAAGTTTGCTACGCTAGCTAGCTAGCTAGCACGAAATCGCTAACAACTTACAACTAAGCCTAAATAAAGGAGCCTTGGTAAGTCAACTATTTTTTACTCAATCCACAGTTATTTTTATGGATCTGTATAGTATGATCAGCTTACTGTATCATCAAAAAAGACAGGGGGGTTGCAGATTCTTGGAACAGAGTAGCCTTTGTGTCTGGTCAGATGCATTCAGCTCACATTAGAAAGCATTGCACTTAGCCTCAGACCAGCTAGCATTCACCACTCCAATCGGCTTGTGAAATGTTGGATGTGTGATCAGTACTTTATCAAAAGAAAATTCATTGAACAATATATGACAAGATCACTATAGCAGAACCATGATGACAGTAATCATCAATCTGCAAATTGTCCGCTCTGCCAAAGAAGCTGCAGTAAGCTACGCTAAGCGGTGCTGCCTGCCTACCTGCCTCCCTCCCCACAAGACACAACACGGTACTATTTCTGGAGGAAATAAACCAGCTGTGATTCGTTCTCCAACGAGGGGAGAGAGAGAGGGAGAGGGAGAGGGAGAGGGAGAGGTAGGGAGTTACCGGAGTTAGGGGCAACTGCTGTCATGATCCATGCTGCGCGCCAGCAACTAAACCAAAACACCCTTGTTTTCGAGTCCCCCCGTTATATTTCAGTATATTAGGTTGAAAAGGTCATACAAATGATCTTTTTGTTCAGGCTACAGATGACAGAAGACTGTGTAATAGCAGCTGATAGGTTTGGAGTTGTTAGGACGATGCCATTACGGGCAAAAACGTTTGCAGTTATAGTTCTACTTCAAATGGCGTTTTCTCCGCTTTTTGGCTAGAAAGCAGCATTTTGGCGAATTCCACTTAATTTCAACAGATGATTATGAAAGAACGGAAAGGGGTAGAGAGACACCGTTTTTTTCTGATGACAGATGAGCGTCTAATCTGTGTTTTGATAGGTATGGTGTTGACATAGACACAGAACTCAATTTTCTGTGAGCCTCCAAAAAACACCCAAAATGCTGAAAATTGGCTGGCACTCCGAGGTACTCTTTTATGAAAATGGCTGGCAGCCAATGAGTTAAGTGCTATTGCAACTCCAGGGACTCGAACTTGACTTAAACTTCACTATGTGTTGAATTAACACTGCACAATGTACTGTTTAGTCTCCATTTAGTTTAGTCTTCATTCTCTCACCTCACCACCATCTCTCTCTCTCTCTCTCTCTCTCTCTCTCTCTCTCTCTCTCTCTCTCTCTCTCTCTCTCTCTCTCTCTCTCTCTCTTTCTCTCTCTCTGTGATTGAGTGTTCTTGAGATTGAACGTGCATTTGGACCATTCCTCTATATTCGCTTATGCTCAATTTTCCGCCATCACTCTAAAAAACAAACATTGAATAAATCTTTTTATCTACTTCTTTTATATATTTGGTTTACTAACTCGGCCAATATTTGAATTCAGAGTCAGCAGCCCGGCATAATGACCCAGGGGAGCACAAATTCCGAGGTCATTTTAGTCTTTATAAATATTATTTTAAAGCAAAACGGGGTGAAATGGATGGCAAAATGCTGCACTTCCGTTGAAGGACTGATGTGTTTTCCCAGAAACGTAAAAGTGGTTACCGGGACCAAATGAGTTGGTGCTTTCCCATTCAATGTGCCATGCACACCTGTTCTGTGGCAATACAGTACATGGCCATGAATCACGAAAACAGTGAAAACAGGATTACTTACTGATTACTGGCTTACTGAACAAGGACTTTATCATTCAAAATACCATAACCACTGTACCTATCTTAACCTTATATTGTAATTATGTCTAATAAAGTAAACCTTACGTATTTTACTATACTTCAATTGCTATTGGATACTTCTATTCATTTTTTAAGCGTTGACAAACATTGTCAGTATCTCAAATATTGCAGTCCGGCTTACTTTAACACATTTCTCAATATGTGCTTATTAATGTCATGTCAGAAGTAGCTAAAGGCACAGGTTAACTATCACCTTCAGAGCTTATATACCTGAGGGAAATGAAGGGAGATTGAAAAAAATCAAAAAAAATTCTGCCCTCTTCAAACGACTGGATGAACTGCTCCAACTGTCATATAGGCTATCGTGAATTACACTGCTCTACATAGGCTACCTATAACATGCCTATTGCTTTTTGTCACTTTTTGTTGTTAATATTTATTTCCAGAGGGGCGTAGAATAGCATTTCCTTACGTGTTCCTTAAAAATAACCGTTATATTCCTCATCCCCATATCATGATCGATTACTAGTATTGCTGGGAAGTCCCATGCTGCTTTGCAAAATATTTCTGATCTATGAAAGACAGCATGACTGTTCGTCCCAAGTGCTAGCCAGCCTGAGGTAGTAGCCAAAATATGTGGATACGGCATTGCCTCTTTCAAAGATGATGGGGTGAAATGAAAAATCGCACGGTGTTGTTTACACCTCATTGTTTACATTGCTCACATCTTTGACAAGTGCGTATGTATTCTTGTCCCTCCATGTTTGTAGTTTGTTTGACTTGCTGGTTGGAACGCTTTCAGGTGGGAGGTAGTCGATTCCTGGTTGCATACTGGGAAGTTCCAATCTCTCCGGAATGCAGCATTATCACCTCAATGCGAAATGCCCTCGTGTAAAATTAATACACCTTTACAAGATGCCAAGTTGCCAGTATGTAGGGTTATGGCCAAAGTAGGCTCTGCAATTATGCTGCTCATTGCAACTTTCTATAACTGGACGCTGTGTTTGAGAGAGGAACAGGTATGACATTTTCTCTTTTTTAAAGTATTTGTTGGGGCTTTTCGGGCTTTATTTCTACAGGACAGTTTGAGAGTAGCCTAGATAGGAAACGGTTGGGAGAGAGAGAGATGGGGAGGGGCCGGGACATGACCCCAGCCGGACTCGAGCCGGGCTCCCCGTGGGCATGCAGGCCCAAATGTGGGGGGCTTCGCGCGCTGCTCCACAGCGCCCCCACAAAATTTTGTTTTCAATATCAAAACAAGTCTGCTCAAAATAATATTAATACAGATAGTGATTTAATTTGCTGATGAGAATTTGTGAGGCTGAAGAGACATCAAGACTGTAGACTAAAAGCGTGTCAATCGAATTTTCATGAGTGTGTGTGTGTGTGTGTGTGCATGTGCGTGAATGCAGCTTGTTTGTGTTTTGAGACAGGTAATGTTGTTAGCTAAATGCCCACCGCTGTAACTAATGAATGTGAATAGGCGGCATGTCATTCAGTCATCTTCCCTCCTCCACTCCAACTCTCCTTGACTTGTCATTCCTTGAGAGGTAAACAAATCTCTAAGAAAGTGTTGCTCAACACTCAAGGTTACCCTCAGTGAACATGTGAAGAATGGAGAGGCCCATCTACAGGCAGGGATGGATTATGACTCCATGGGCCCCTGGGCCAGACAACCAGGAAGGGCCCCCTCAATGGAGGTTGCTAGTTTACAGAACAATTCAGGGTTAAAAGTGTGATTTTAATGCATTATGAGAATGCAAATATAGTGGCTAGAGCTTCAGGGCCCCCTTGACTTTTGGACCCCTGGGCCTGGGCCCAATAGGCCTATGCAGTAATCTGTACCTGTCTACAGGTAGGCTACCTGTATTCATCAAACGTCTGTGCACTTTAGCAGCAAACAAGCAAAATAGCAACCAAACAGACAGAAGATGAATCTATCTGTCTGTTTGAATCTATCTGACACATTCACTGGTAGGCCTACAATGTCATTCACACACATATACAGAAAAATGTGAAGAATAAAACATCAAACAGACAAACAATAGAACGTGCATAGGCATGTCGAGTTTCTCATATACTTGTACAAACACAATAGCTGAGATACATTTTCTTACTGTATGTGTGCATGCACTGTGTGTGTGTGTGTGTGTGTGTGTGTGTGTGTGTGTGTGTGTGTGTGTGTGTGTGTGTGTGTGTGTGTGTGTGTGTGTGTGTGTGTGTGTGTGTGTGTGTGTGTGTGTGTGTGTGTGTGTGTATGCCTATGTCTGGCAGGGGGCGATTGTGTGTCTGGGTGTGTACACATAGCCTACACATCGCCATTTATGTGCAAGAAACAGCGTGTCTGAGCATGTTAAGTATGATTAGAACTGTAACATATTTAAATTCATGTGCGTGCGTGTGTCCAATTAACGCCATCCCAAGGTGTAATTGAAGGACACTTACATTATAATCCCCGGCAGCCCACTACACTGCTATGAACTGAAGCAAAGACATAGGGAACAGAAAATGGAGACATATACTGTATATACACGTATATAAAAAAAACAAGATGTGTGACAGATGAAAATGGAATGGGATGCTACAAATTGGATGTAGGGAAGGAGAGAGAGAGAGAGAGAGAGAGAGAGAGAGAGAGAGAGAGAGAGAGAGAGAGAGAGAGAGAGAGAGAGAGAGAGAGAGAGAAGGGAGGAGGGGGAGAGAAAAACAGATGAGTATGGAGTACTAGT
>NC_085879.1:9185292-9205292 GCF_034702125.1 Engraulis encrasicolus
ACGTGAAAGCTAACGTGTATGCTTTAATGCAGCCTAAATTGTACCAGTTTGGCCTCCTCTCCAAGCACCTTTTTAAGTGGTGGCAACCATGCATGTTTTCAACAGGGCCACGCAGAGTGGACAGTGGAATGCTGCTTGAAATAAGTCGATAATTAATAAAATATTATGCGCAACGTCTACAAGAAAAGTAATGGCTATTATTACCGTTGCGCGTAAAGATGAGGAAGGGATGGATAGATAGATGGATGCTGTCCTATGGAAGGGGCCGTCAAACAGTCTACATGACATCTTCATTAAAGTCGTTAAATAAGTATCCATAGCCTACTGTGTTTGACGGCCCCATCGTCTTGCAAATATTTACGCGCAACGGTCATAATGGCGTCTCGCACTACACATGCTCGGATGATGCCAGAGGCGAATAGCAAACAGCCAAATTAAGGCATATTCGACATAGACTACCACGACAAGTTACCGTTTGGGTCGCAGTTGGATGTTTATTCAGTAGAATTATGTGCGTAATATCAGCTCCATCCACCAAATGCAGCACAATCCCCGTTACTTTCACGTGAGGTTCAAATGGACATTACTCGACAAAATGCAAGTCTGGGTACCAACAACTGAAGTAGGCTACAACATAGAATATGTACCACATATAGGGGTATTTTCATTTTCAGTCCTTTATGTGCGTTATGCCCAGCTTTTATTGAATACAGCGCAGGTTTTGAAGTTCACCAAACGAGCATCAACTTTGTGCAAGTCATTAAAACTCTTTTTTTTACCAGCACTGACGTGTACACTGTTTCATTTATTAACTAATTGCACTTTCTGCCTTCTCGTTTCACATGTGATAAATCCACTTAGTATGCTTTATCCAATTAGCCATGGATGCAGGATCATTCACTGGACTGGACACTATAAGGGCAGTCATGGGTGAGCGGTTAGGGCGTCAGACTTGCATCCCAGAGGTTGCCGGTTCGACTCCCGACCTGCCAGGTTGGTGGGGGGAGTAATCAACCAGTGCTCTACCCCATCCTCCTCCATGACTGAGGTACCCTGAGCATGGTACCGTCCCACCGCACTGCTCCCCATGGGGCGCCACTGAGGGCTGCCCCCTTGCACGGGTGAGGCATAAATGCAATTTCGTTGTGTGCAGTGTGCAGTGTGCAGTGTTCACTTGTGTGCTGTGGAGTGCTGTGTCACAATGACAATGGGAGTTGGAGTTTCCCAATGGGCTTTCTTTCTTTTATTGTAAGAGGTGAAATTTAGACCACGATTCAGGAACGACAGACAACGGGAGTAAAGGTTATGGTAGTTTTATTTTTACAATTTCATAAAATACAATTAGGAGGGAAAACCACCACAATATCCATGCAACCAGCAGCGTCTGTAAACTGCTATCTTCTTTGAATAAATGAATAAATAATCACAATCTGGAGACACTCGGACGATAGTAGCCTACAAAAGTTAAGTTAAGTTAAGTTACACACTCAGCCACTGCTGCCGGACGTTGGCTCGTCAATTACTTAATCAACTATAACACGCGCAATAGCCTACCCAAATGCAACTTACACACAGTTCCCAAAGCTACCGGCCGCGCGCAATGGATACCTACAGCAGCCCTGCCCCACCCCAGCGTGTAGCGCACAAGTCTACACTATTGTCCGAATGTTGTTATTTCAAGACAGCATTAACACTAGTATGTGAGTAACAAGTGAGGAGTTCCTTGATAGTTTCCTTAAGGGTGAAGTAGCCTGGAATACTGTCGCAGATCAGATAGTTCATTTCTAAATGATCCTGTTATGAACCCGAGTTTAGTAGATATCGCGCAGTGAACGAGGCAGCCTGCAAACAGTTTGAAGCGCAATGTGGCTGTAACAAGTTAGAAAGTAGCCAAACTCTGTTGCTTGTTAACCTTTTAAAATTATGCGCGTAATGGTGGGGTGGCGTCCGCGCCAATGTAATATCTTGAGCGTGCTCGGTGCGTAATTCCAAGAGCAGCATGAAAAGGAAGAAAAGGAAGATGATGGGCTGACCGAAACGCTTGTCCCCTGTCTGTCGGTTTCATTTACTTTTTTCGGCTTTGTTTAATACAGTTTTTGATTCTGCATTCAGCTCCAGTGTGCTACTCCTTTCTTTCTTTTGAAATTATGAGCGTTCCACGAACTATCTTTCTTTGCGCACGCTATAAAATGGCAATAAACATGTTACTATAAACCACTGGTTTACTATGTATGCTTTCTAATGTTGGTAAAGGCGGCATAAGCGGGATAATGTATTGTCCACACGTGACTACGGAAAATATATTTCCTTCGAAGCGGAATAACAGCCCTCCTCCTTCGGCATTGGGGGTGTTATTCGCCCCGTAGGAAAATATTTGTAGTCTAGGTGTAGTCTACTTTTTTGAAGTGGGTATACTGTATATTCTCGCATTTTTGAAGTGGGTATACTGTATATATTTATGCCATTCTAAATAATGGATCAATCAATTTTAAGTTGGTATACTGAATCCCCTAAAATTTAGAAGTGGGTATACTCCGTATATCTGCGTTCTACCACTGCGTGTGGACAATACATTATCCCTTACCTTAAAAGCTGTTGTAGGCCTACATTTTTTTTAAAAAAATCGTCAAAATGCCTCCTGCTCGCTTTGAATCAAAGCAGTGCGGTTTAATGTGTCTAGAAGTAGGCTATTGACCCTTGTGCTCGCTTTGAATCAGAGCATCGCGCGTCTGATTAGACTATAGTGCATCTAGAAGTAGGCTATTGACCATTGAGCACATTGTCATGCAGCGAGTTTTCTGACTTTCCGGTAACTTTTTAGATGCGAAGCACCAGCAACAAGAGAAAGCTGTCTCCCGATACTTTGATGTTTCTGATTCTGAATGACAACAAATAGTTCGCGCATGAGCCAGAAAACAATATAGGTCCTAACAGTGTTGAAAACATTACAGAACCCCTGTGTTAAGCCCATGGCTACAGTAGAGAGAGAGAGAGAGAGAGAGAGAGAGAGAGAGAGAGAGAGAGAGAGAGAGAGAGAGACAGAGAGAGAGAGAGAGAGAGAGAGAGAGACGTTAAATCGCTAAGTTAACACTGCACAGGAGCGCGTTCTCTCTCTGCCGCGTCTTTGCATGAACAAATGAAATGGTAATTGAATAATAGTTTGCCAGTATTGCAGGGTGTATTAAACCCAGTGTACGTTGGGGTGCAAGGTAGAGCAAGGAAGAGAGCAGCATCTGTGATTAACCGCTTCGAAATGTGTGCGTAAAACCTGCTGTTAACCAGTGGGTTTTGTGAAGCTTGAAGTGTACCGCATTTAAAAAAAAGCTTTCGCAGATGAGGTTCTGGAATATTTTGTAGTGCATGGGACATTGACAAGGAAAGGTAGCTATGATATCCTCGTGAATAGGTCTTCGACTTTTCAAAATGCCTCCTCTCAACATTCAACATGTAAATGGGTTATTCTGTAGTCCAACGCTATCCTGGCAGGAGAATCATTCGTTACAAATACTGCATACACACTCAGCAATTGTGTCTGTTGGTTTTTGTCCTCCAGGTCTTCATAAAATCATCTACCACCGCTGTGATAATTTGACTACACACCGCTGAACAGTTAACAGTTTTTTAGGCTACTGTATTGACAATTGCAGTCATGCCGCTTGTCTTGAACTGTCTCTTCCCGTTCCATATCGTGACAGCCAGATGAGAAGCGCAAAGGTGGGGGCTATCCGCGATCGCGGAGGAAAGGTGTCAATATCCATAGCCTAACCCTTGAACTGTGGAGCAATTACATATTGTTTAGGTTCTTGAATACTTGGAATTAGCATGGAATTAATTTTCCATTAATAAGGAAACGTGTAAGATTTATCCTCAATCCTCCCCGATAATGTTTTTGTCATAGGCCTAATGTTAATGCCCTCCCCAACACATATCCCCAGTACAATATTGCGACACACGCTTGGCACAATGATAGGCCTACTAAATGAGTTCAATGTTCTTGCAACACTTTTCCCAAGAAAAGTCAGTTTTCATTTCGAGATTCCAGAGCAAATCAGCTGGTACTGCGCTGCTCGCTTGCTGGTCAATAAACGTTGAACTGAACCGTGTTGTGTGCGTGTGTGGCTATGTGTGTACCATCGTATGTCCATGATCGTCCGTGCTCTTATCATGCAAATGACATGTCATGCAGGCAAGGGCGTCCGTTTGATTTCAAAAGTGCTGGCCCGGACAATTACCATAAACCCGAGTAAGGTTTGAAAAGTGCTGGGTACAAGATAAGGCTACTTCCGATTTGAGGTTTCATGATAAATAGCCTAATAGGCCTACGCATTGGCGTATTGACGCATAATGTGGCCATGTTAAAAATTAAAAGCCATCTGCGCTGTCTTGTTTATTTCTGATATCCTGCGCTGAAGTCATCTTTATCATAGGCTACATATTATGAATGCAACGGTAACTGAGTGGTTAACCCATCATAACTACATGTAGCCTTGCATAATGGTGCACGTCAATTTGTTGTCATAACTTCGCTCTGTCCCTTTTGATTTCCTCAAGCAATTCATCCCTTTTGTCATTGCCCCTGTTTTACTGTTAGTCTTATGGACCTAGGGCGTATCGATCACCATTATTTGCCTGAAACCTGCAAACTAAACACTGCATGCCCGCAGCCACACAGAGCATTCTCTGTGTCAAAGGAACCCTTTCTCCGCGCCTGTGCGGCATTCTCCTTATCGCTCCTAGAATGGCAATACATGTTGGCAGACTTTATTTTGCATAATTCACGATTATCTGGATATATTTGGCTAGGTTACTCAGCAAAGAAAATCATTAACGTTAGTGAGGTAACTTTTGGTGTGCTGATACAAACACCAACGGTGAATCACGACGCAGGCCCTACTTCCCCAACCATAGCCTACTGAAAAGGTCCATAGCCATTGTGTTCAACGCCCTTTGATAGGCTCTGCCTGTATCAGGGTCGATAGGCTAATGATGGTGGTCAGGGCGCACATCAGTGTTTGGGTTGTCTATGCTTTTTTCTGGAATACTGTGCCGATTAGATAGAAATGATCATGTTATGAACCCGAGTTTAGTAGATATCGCGCGGTGAACGAGGCAGCCTGCAAACAGTTTGAAGCGCAATGTGGCTGTAACAAGTTAGAAAGTAGCCAAACCATGTTGCTTGTTAACCTGTTTAAATTATGAGTGTTCCACGAACTATCTTTCTTTGCGCACGCTATAAACTATGGTTAACTATGTATGCTTTATAATGTTGGTAAGGGCGGGATAAGCGGGATAATGTATTGTCCACACGTGACTACGGAAAATACATTTCCCTTCAGAGATAACAGCACTCCGCCTTCGGCGTCGGGGGTGTTATTCGCCCCGTAGGGAAACATTTTCTTATTCATGTGTGGACAATACATTATCCCTTAGGCCTACCTTTAAATTGATGTCGTACATTTTAAAACATTTCGTTGATATTGTAGTGGTGCAAACGACTGTAGTTATGAGATGGGCGCCAGCCAGGCAGCAAGACTGCCTACCTTTCCAAAAATGAATAAAAATCAGTGACCAACACACTAGAAATAATTCATATCAACACAACGAATATCTTTTCTTACGTTTAGTAGCCTAGTGCACTTTTGCAAAACCCTCTCAATTTGGAACAGCTCACATCAATGTCTGGCTTTAGCGATTCTTGCGAATGGTGATCTTCTCGGCGCACACTTCATGGTTCCCTCTCTCTTGCTCTCTCGGCTTGTTGCTTCCTGACAGTCTCACCCGCCATTTGAAATTAACTCCATTTTATAGGCTGCTCGTGTAGTTCACAGGGGGTAACGCTGTTATCTCACTCCGGAGGAGGCAGAGGCAGTCCGTTACAATATAGTATATATAAAATAGGCTATAAAATAGGCCTAATGATAAAAAAGCAGCCTGAACTAAAATTAATAATTAATTTAAAAAAATAGAGACGCACGCACTTTCTACATGGTTCGATTTTTGTTTTCATTGCATTGTGGTGGTAGGCACACAAGTTTGATAAAATATAAAAAAATAATAGGCTAATAAAATAGGCAGACTAAACTAAACATCTGCCCAGTTACACGAAAGGTCTGCATGGATTGAACGTAACGTCCTTAGGTCTTCGACGAAAAATCCTCAGGTACTGCACGAAACGCCCCATGCCTTCTACGAATGGTCCAACGTTTTGTTCGAATGGTCCCCTCTCACCAATTCATTCGACGAATCGTCTCGAAATCGCATAAAATTAGCAGACGCCAATGTCATATTATCTGTTTTGTCAGAATAGTATCTGTTTTGGCAACCATGTGATGGTACACCACAATGGCAAATATCAATTTGGATAAATTATGCTGTACCATAACTTGATATTGACCTTCCTAATTTCTACAAAATAGCCTAATACCTATATAACATATAATAATAGTATTAATTTATAACAGAATAGGAAAATGTATTATGTCATGGTTATGGTATAATATTCCATTTTTGTTAAGATATATGGTTATGGAAACACAATCTGTGGCATTATCATGGTATGCGTAACAGTCATTCTATAATTAGGGAAAAACAGTTGACGGACAATTAACCCTCTCCCTGAAATATTGAAGAGTTGTCTCAAAACTTCACATTTTCCGCCAAAGAGGATATGACATCACATGATCTTGGTTGTATGACTTGGGACCAAACCAGTGCTGATTTATGGAGGGGGTTTCTGTGGGTTACAGAGTTGACACAACTTTCTTAGACTCACTTAAAATTCCAGATTTAATGTATAAGGTAGAGCAATAAATGGCTTTAAAAAATGTTATCATATATTATAATAATTACAATAATAACTGTACATAAATATTTGTAAATATTTTATACAAAAATTGGATTTTACATATTAATATGTAGAATGAATCTGACATTTGGAATCAAAAGCATAACTTTATATATTAGTTTTTGAGAGGAAAATAATTGTATTTGTTGATGTTTTGTATTATATAGACCGAAAATATGTGCTGATGTTGAAGTTCAGTGAAATGAACACATACAGCACATGGACTTGAGATGTACCCCTAATAATAGAATGACTGGTAAGTCTGCTCCATTGTGGCCCACATTAAGGGTTCAGCATTTTGCACAGCAGATTAATAGTTAAGAAGAGATGTGAAGCAGTTCATTGGCCCGGCTTTTGAACGCATCTATTCACACTCTCACTGCATGCTCCATCAGCAGTGATGTTGATGAATCACCAAGGCAGAGAGTTGTTTTCTCCACTCTTGTAAACAGCTTGTGTAATGGCCATTGGGGACTGGGGCTATCAATAATGGGTTTTGGATTTCTTTTTTTGTGCTGATATTTAAGAAATGTCAAAAAAAGTTTTCCCCTACTCAGAAATAGTGGACTTTTTGGTGGCATTTAGAAATTGCTTCCAAGTGTTGTTCAGCAGCTGTTTCTCTGATATTTAGGATTTGATGATTAAAGTGGGGCATTAGAATTTTGCAAGGTGCAAAATAAACACTGTAAAATCAGCATGAACGTCAATGGTTAAGAGTCCAATGCACTGTACCATAATTTTACGTAATGACAACATCTGGACATCAAAAGCACAATTAGTTTGGGAATTCAAATGGCTCCCATTGCTGTCCACTGGACACCCAACCTCTCACAAAGGTGCTGTGGCACAGTGCACAATACATAGGCTACCTTATAAAGTAGTGCCATATTTTGGCATGGGGAAACATCGACTTTACTGTGATGTAAATGCCATTGTCTCACCTCCCGTCCTCGTGTGCTTTTGGTCTTGTACTTCGCTGACGCAAATCAAAAGTTTCCCCACTGTCAGTCTAGACACACCAACTTTTTGAAGACTTTTCCCCATTCAACATACTGCTTGCAAAAGAGAAAATCACCTTTGAAAAGTGCTTTAGTGAGTTATTGAATTTCAACCGTCAATGATGTTTTGCGTCGCATCTCGAGGCCACAGACATGAGATGAGGACAATCGGTTAGGCAATAAGATGGACACTCGGAAGTTGTGAAAAGGTCATAAAAGCCCGGACACGATCAGGGAAATGGTTGGTCATCCTAATAGACATGTAACATTGCTCATGGAGTCACAGGTTGGAATCAGGTCATTTCTCAATCTTTACCCATCTGTCCCTCCCACTAACTTCCTGTCCTATAATAATAAAGTCCTATAGTAATAACAGCAAAAAATATACTTTAAGAAAGTGTCTGTCATGTGATTAAATCCCAAATAATTGCAAATGCATCACGAATGAAGCCATCTGCTTATGCTCTCTCTCTCTCTCTCTCTCTCTCTCTCTCTTAATTAGCACATCCATGCCATGTAGTCCTGTCACTTAGCAAACCACAGACTCCAGCACGCCCAGGAAGGATGAGACCTCACCCGATGTTCGTCAAAATCAATGGTCCTCCACCATAGCGATGACTACCTATTTTAATTCATTTCCCAACCTCATATTTACGTTTGTTTACGTGGTCTGCCATCTACAGCAAACAGTTTCACTTGCCCACTGCTTTCTTTCAGTTTGGGTCCGTCATTTCCAGTGCAAGGTGATGAAATGCTATTGGCTCGTATGCAAGAGCCTGTGTTGATTGTTCCGTGTTCTTCTGGCTTGGTCTGTCGACTGGACTATTATTCCGAGAGCTTTACTGGTGCAAGCATGTCTGAGGCTGCTTGTGCATGTGAGAGTGGGGAGGGAGGTGGTGTTAGGTGAAGGTGTTGGTGATGTGGGTCTCGCATAGATGGGGGGAGCAATAATTTGTGAGGAAGATGGCTGAGAAGGCTAACTCATACAGCCATAAAAGCGGTTAGCTGTGGAGAGAGGAATGGAGTGGCTTACTACTATACCACCACACACATACACAGACACACTGATAGAAAACATAAATCTCCTGGCCTGACACCTTCCACAGGCAGACATGCACAAACACGTGCACATATGCATCATTCAGAGATCACACATCCAATCTACTAACACAGACATACACACACATGCACACAGATACTGGAAGTGCATGCATGCACATACTCACAAATACATTTATGCGTGTCTAATACATACGCATGCACGCACGCACGGATGCATACACACACACACACACACACACACACACACACACACACACACACACACACACACACACACACACACACACACACACACACACACACACACACACACACACACACACACACACACACACACACACACACACACACACACACATACACAGGCGCCTGCGTGTATAATCAGTCACTGGATAATCCAATAAAGGATCGATAGCTAATTCTGGAATGACTCTTCCCAGCAGATTGTTCACAGCTGGCATTGTCACAACATGACAGGCCACATGAGTCTAACACGAGCCCCCCCTGCGCTACACCTGACGCTTAGGGAGACGAAAGACTGGAGAGAGAAAGGGGAGAAAAGAACGGCACAGCAAGAAGCCTGATGCTTTAATGCATAAGCACAAACACGTGCAGTCTGCCATGCTGAATTAGAGGAGGGATGGAGAGTGGGTGGATTGGTAGTGGGGGGGCAGGTAGGTAGAGGGGGTCTTTCAGAAAAGCTGTCTTAACTGTCAGGATATGGGCTGAGAGTGCAGAATCAGAAAAAAGGGAAGACAGCGGGAGGAAAGGGAAGAGAGAAAGAAGAGGGGGGAGAGAGAGAGGAAGAGAGAGAGAGAGAGAGAGACAGACAGACAGACAGACAGACAGACAGACAGAGACACAGAGACTGAGAGACCGAGACTTATAGTAGATGTAAGCAGTGAGAGGAATGGGACATCAAAAGTTGGTTTGATATTTAAAAAGGAGGGGTGGAGACTGTGCACAACTGCATTATGCTGTTGCAGTGTGTGTGTGTGTGTGTTTGTGTGTGTGTGTGTGTGTGTGTGTGTGTGTGTGTGTGTGTGTGTGTGTGTGTGTGTGTGTGTGTGTGTGTGTGTGTGTGTGTGTGTGTTTGTGTTCGTATATGTGTGTGCACCGCTGGACTGGCCACAGGGCATACCGGGCAATTTTTTTTTCAAAAAATGTAATTCCTACAACACAGTTAAAATATAATACAGAGGTGCAATCTGAGTAAAAACAAAATTAACTGGTTTTATTTGGTGCGTTTATTGAACATGTTTATGAAGAACTTGCAAACAAAAATGGTGTGGTGCATGATGGTAAATATAAAGACGCCCCCCTTTTACTTCCTACTTTCTGCCGTTCAGTTCCACAGTGTGGAATTAATTAATGAGTTTGGGCATGCTGGCGAGATGCATGGCAATCTACTAGCTATGTCTGTTAACAAAGTGGATTATTGGAAGATTGTTTGTGGTCAACTTAGCTTAAAGGTAAGACACTGATTTAAACTGATGGATGACGGAAAGAACATTCATGTAAATGGAGATTCGCTTGACCTGTTCTGCTGATGAATGAGAAGTGCTTACTCTCTACTTAACGTCGCGTTCAAACACTAAACTGTGGCGATATAACGTGCACACCACTGAACAGGAGAAGCAGACCTTTCTAACGGTGCCAAATATGCCCTAGTACACAGATAAAAGCATTGATAGAAAACGTGCATGAAACAAAAACAGTGAAGTTGATATTTGTTTTTTTTTACAGTTTATTTGAAGCTACGTTGCATCTGGATAAGTGTCTGGCCAGTGCGTAGGAACTGAGTTGGGAGAAGGATGTATGATGGAAAGGGGAGATGCAGGAAAAAGTTAGACCTGCAGTAGACCTTACTGTGATTCAATGTGCTAGACTAGAGAGAAAAGAAAGAGAAGAAAGTAGAATGTATTATAATGAGAAGGTGACTAACTATGAAGGCTTTTTAGGCCTACTTGATAGCCTACTGTTCTAATTTGGACAGGAAGCTGTTTCCAGAATTTAGCAACATAATGACTGATGTCATTTCACCCTGTCTGGATTTTCCTATTTCCTATCTAGCATAGGCCTTATCTACAATACATTTAGGGCGTAAGCCATAGTGACTTAGAGACATAGAGAATTCCAGAAGAATTGTAAACTCAATTCTAAATTTCACTGGTAGTGTATTGACCTAAGTAGTGGAGTGATGTGATCTTTTTTCTTTGTTTTGGTTAGAATTCAAGATGCAGCATTTTGGATTATTATTAATAATAACAACAACAACCGCAATAATATTAATAATAACTTGGCTTTATATAGCGCCAAGTAGTTGCACTATAGTTTTAGTTGCACCTGTCTGAGTGCCTTTTTTGGGAAGACCTGTAAGTAGGCTAGATGGGTAATAAACACATGGATTAGTTTGTCCTTCTGTTTAAATACAAAATCCTTAATCTTAGCTACAGTATGTTCGTAAAATGCCAAAGCTGATTTATGCTTTTCATGTGAGCATTAAAACTGAGATTACTGTCCAACATCACCAAGGTTTTTGACACCAGACTAATTAGTTTTAAGTGATTTGTATTCTGTTCATCTGGTTTTTCTAACTTGCTAGCCTGCTGAAAAGTTTATTTTCAAGAAATTAATTTATCTCCACCCTATCTTAATTTCATGATTCTTACATTATGCCATATATATTGTACAGAGGGGTAGGCCTACTAAGTAGCTACGTATTTGGTGTATTTAGGCCCCTAAGTAGGCCTACCTAATCAGAACTGGGAAGATGGCATAGACTGAAGGTATTGCACCAAAACACTGTGTGTAGGTATTGTCATAAGCTTTATTGTTTTTTGCTTCATGGTGGCCTGGCCTGGCCTTGGAAAATGCCAGGCCTGAAAAAAATCTCCCAGTCCAGCCCTGTGCGTGCGCATGTGCATGTGCTTGTGTCTGTGTGTGTGTGTGTGTGTATGCTTGCATATGTGTGTGTGTGTGTGTGTGTGTGTGTGTATGCTTGCATCTGTGTGTGTGTGTGTGTGTGTGTGTGTGTGTGTGTGTGCGTGCGTGCGTGCGTGCGTGCGTGCGTGCGTGCGTGCGTGCGTGCGTGCGTGCGTGCGTGCGTGCGTGCGTGCGTGCGTGCGTGCGTGCGTGTGTGTGTGTGTGTGTGTGTGTGTGTGTGTGTGTGTGCTTGTGCGAGTGTGGGAGAGAGAAGAAGCTGAAGTCAGGAGGGCGGGGGACTTTGTTGACCTATGCAGAATAAATCTTTAGGCCGGTTAATTACACTACAAAGACTGTCACTCGGAGAAGCCAAACCGATAGGCCTCTTTGAAGCGAAGTGTTTGTGTTTGCGCTTGTGTGTGTGTGTGTGTGTGTGTGCGTGCGTGCGTGCGTGCGTGCGTGCGTGCGTGCGTGCGTGCGTGCGTGCGTGCGTGCGTGCGTGCGTGTGTGCATGTGTAATCACTGATCTCCTCCTTGCCTCTCCTATGAAAGGTTTAATGTTAATTTCTCTTCTGTTATGAGATCATGAAAGGCCAATATGCAGATGCTGTGGGAGGGAACAGCCTCCACCGATCTTTACTCTTGATGAAAAACCAAACAACAGAAAATGAAGGAAATTGTATGAAAAATTGATAAGGCAAGATAAATAGGGGGCAGTGGGAGAAGACTGAAAAAATACACACTTTTAATGAATGCCCCATTTTCACTCACAATCTGTTTCAATATTTCAAGTCATGATATTTGTATAGGGTTTAGGCAAATACAGTGAGTCCAATATGTATTTGATCCCTTGCTGATTTTGTTGGTTTGCCTACTAACAAAGACATGATCAGTCAATACATTTTATGATAATATGTATTCTAATATGGAGAGACAGAATATCAAAAAGAAAATCCAGAAATAAACTTCTGAGCATATATATGAATTTATTTCTATGTCACTGAGCAAAATAAGTATTTGATCCCCTGCCAACTGATAACAGTTCTGGGCCCACAGACCAGATGGGCACTTCCGATCAACTTGTCATCTGAATTAAAGATAACCTGTACATACTAACATGCATAAAAGACACATTGAATCAGCAGAATCAGTCCATAGTATGAGTGAATCAATCACACTCCAACCTCACCAGGATGGGAAAGACCAAAGAGTGGTCAAAGGATATCAGGGACAAGATTTTAGACCTGAACAAAGATTAAATGGGCTACAAAGCCACAAGAAAGAGACTTTGTATTAAGGACCCAACTGTTGATGCATTTCCTCCAAAATGTAAGGAATACAAAATGACCATCCATCAGCCTGTCTAGGGTTTTATACAAGATTTGACCTTTTGTAGGGATTCGATAATCATGAGAACAGACAGAAAGCACCCTAGACCTGTACGGGATGAACTAGACAATGATATCAAAACTACTGGGACCAAAATCACTGAGAAAACTATGGGTAGCACTAAAAGCCACAGAGGATTAAAATCCTGTAGTGCACACATGGTACCTCTACTTCAGAAGGAACTTGTGCAGTCCCACCTGAGGTTTGCCAGCGAACATCAGACTGGTTTAGGATATGATAAGGAGGTGCTGTAGTCAGATGAAACCAAAATCAAGCTGTCCGGCATTAACACAATTCAATGTGTTTTGAGAAAGGGAACTGCTGTCTATGATCCCAAGAACACCCTCCTCACCATCATGCATGAAAGTGGTATCATTATGGTTTGAGGGTGTTTGTCTGGCCAAGGCACAGGACAACTTCACATCGTCAATGAATGGATGGAGGGAGACATGTAATGTACAATCCTGAGTGCAAACGTCCTTCCCTCCAACACTGAAGGGTGGGCCATTTTTGGATCTCCCAACATGACAATAATACACAACATACAGTCAAAGCAACGAAGGAGTGGCTCAATAAGAAGCATATTAAAGTCGTGAAGTGGCCTAGACCGTCTCCAAATATTAACCCTATAGTAATTCTATGGAGAGAACTGAGCCTCCCATTTACCAAGCTACAGCCACAAACTATTAATGTTTTAGAGATAATCTGCGAAGAAAAATGGGCAAAAATATTTTATACTATATGCACAAACATTGTCATCAACTAAAAGAAGCATCTGACCTCAGTGCTAGACAACTAGGGCTTTGCCACAAAGCACTTTATCTTCTTTAGCTAGAGGGGTCGAATACTTATTTGCCTAACTTAAATACAAATAAATTAAAATATATTATTTTAAGTTATTTTCTGGAATTTCTTTTTGATATTCTGTCTCTCCATGTTTGAATACATATTATCATAAATTTATAGACTGATCATGTCTTTATTAGTGGGCAAACCGGCAAAATCAGCAAGGGATCAAATACATATTGGACTCACTGTACTATGTTGTTGAGCACAGACTAAGGGTTATTTGCATGACATTACATTATACTTAGCTGACATTTTTGTTGACACAATGTTTGGGTGGGATCGATGGGTGTCTATTGTGTTTATTGGTGTGTTGTGACAGTCAATGGTTTACACAGTCCATGGTGTGTGTGTATGGACAGTTTATGGCGCGCGTCTGTTATAAATACCAGGGATTCAAAGTTTGTAGTTGTTACTCTGTGTCAAGATTCACTTGCATTAAGTCACTCTCAGTGGCAAATGTTTGCTGTACACTGTACTTATAGAACACTGTACTTGTACAGCACTATACTACAGAAGAACAGTGTAGATAGTGGTACCCTGTGATATGCCACATAATGCCTGCTCTGTGATACAAGCTAGGTTCACACATCTCGCTACTAGTTACTCGCTCAGCGAATGAAGTCAATAGAATGTCAATGTGTTCCAGCGAGACGAGCAGGCGAGTAGGCGAGTATACTGTACAAGCTATGCGATGTGGGCAGATCCCGAATTGAAAATATTTTAACTTTGAGTGAGGCGAGTAAGCGACTAACCAATTGTAATGCAGAGTTCGGTACTTCTCGTCTGTACATCGGTAGTTAAAGATATCCTATGCAACTTTGACATAAACACACCGATATAAACAACTTTATAGCGGCCTCCAGTGGTTCTGCCGAAAATGTGCATTGAACTAAATTAGACAGACATTGGCTTCGAGATTATGTGCGAATTAAATTTCTTCGTCTTCTGTGATTAGCTAGATTCCCTTCCTTGCATTTAGTTCTCTCCACTTCTAAGGGGTTTTATCATATGTGCGATTCTCCCCCTTGCTTATGAGTTCGCTGCTTCGTAATTCACTTCACACAACTGCAATCATGTTTGCACTTCCTTCAGATGGGTATTATTTGATCCACTTGTTCCAGGCAGATATCCCCGTCTTTATTTCACATTTCCAGTAACTATATAGTACCTGTAGGCTACATTAGAAGAACGAGGAAACAAAAGGCTATTGCTTATTTTGTTGTCATAATAAAGATTTCGAAGTCGAGGTGACAAGACGCGTTTTTATCTTGTGTGGTGTTGAAAGTGAAAGTGGACATCCATAAGCCGGCTAGAGATCACGTTTTGTCTCCTCTTGATCGGCAACAACATATATTTTTAGCCTCGCTCGACTGATTGTGTCCTTTGACATCAAGTAAAATGTGCGACATCAGATTTCAACTTGTATACATTTGTGTATCTTTGTAAACTAAAGGAGGTGGCGTGGGTTTAGAGAATGCTAATGCATAAATCCCAGTGCAGTGAATGAATGATAAAATCCCCATCTTTTGGCGTTCGGCTCTCTCCGGTTTGAAGGCCTTTTCCAATGTTCACACAAGCGATTTATTTGCCTGTCCAAACCTTTCATCTCAATTAGCTTGTGATTTATTTGCAGTCCCATTTGTTGTTTTCATTGTATGCCAGCATGATATTTTACAATCAGCTAGCCAGTAGCCAGCTTTCAGCAAGCTGCTGCTGCTTAGTTAGCAAACGAAGGGGAATAGGTCTCGTTCCGCTCATACATCATAGAAATCTAGACGCCCCTAGCGGCCGCAAATTCCACAACAACAAAAGGCGCGGCACCGCCAGGCAAAACTGCAAGTGCTGTTTCGGAGCAGGAGCACTAGGCGGTGATGGAAATATTGCCATTTTGGCCATAACGGGTCAGTCAAGCAAAACCTTGAGTTCCAAGCCATTTCATGACTATGAAAAAGTTGCATAGTGTTTCTTTAAAGCCGAGGGAACTTTCAGCGAACGTTCCATGAGAGAGTGGCGAGTAGGCGAGCAAGCGAGAAGCTAGTAAATAGCAGCAATGTGTTTCTACGTAGCGCACGGCTGAGTGCGAGAGCGAGAGAGAGAGAGAGAGAGAGAGAGAGAGAGAGAGAGAGAGAGAGAGAGAGAGAGAGAGAGAGAGAGAAACTGGCTGACTGGTAGTTGTGGGGGCATGGAAAAATATGTATGGGCAAATATGACCTTTGATGCAGATCTCCTCATGATACAATTCACGGTTTTCCTTGTGTGTGATTGGCATTGATATTAAGGTGAGCTATTGATAATCTTGTCAGCTTCTGTTTTCAAAAGTCTCTCAGGATGTTTGGTTATATTGTTTTGCTACAAGCACTGTTGGCAACACCAACTCCATTTGGTTCATGTTTGTTAGGAAGACACAAGTTTGCTGTTGTTTTAATGTTGTTGTTGTTGTTGTTGTTGTTGTTGTTGTTGTTGTTGTTGTTGTTGTTGTTGTTGTTGTTACCTCCGCCAAGGAGGTAATGTTTTCGGTCGTGTTGGTTTGTCTGTCCGTCTGTCTGTCTGTCTGTCTGTCTGTCTGTTTGTTTGTTTGCTTGTCAGCAGCATCACTCAAAAACTAATCACCGGATATGGACAAAACTTTGTGGGTTTGTTGATAATGACCCAAGGAACAAGTGATTAAATTCTGCTGGTGATCTGAATCACGAACCGGAACCAGGACTTTTGTAAAGCAGGATAACTAAAAAACGAATCAACTGATTTGGACGAAACTTTGTGGAGTTGTTAGTAATGACTCAAGGTACAAGTGATTGAATTCTGGTGGTGATCCGGATCACGAACACGAACCAGGACTTTTCAAAAGATTCTTCACCATCTAGAGGTCTCCTAGTGATCAAAAATTGAATTGCGGGGACTCCACAAAAAAAGGCAGAAAGACTTAGGGTGTAACATAGTCAAATGTATCAAGCAGCTTCCTTGGCGGAGATCTGCGCTCTCTGAGTGCTTCTAGTTTTTGTTGTTGTTGTTGTTGTTGTTGTTGTTGTTGTTGTTGTTGTTGTTGCTGTTGCTGTTGCTGTTGCTGTTGTTGTCCTCTAAAATCAAATGTCCTATCTCAATAAAAAAACCTTTTGACTTGTCTAAGGAAGGCTCCCTGCAAAAAGGCATGCTCTTTCTCTCTGCATGAACGTAAGCACAAAACTAAAGGTCAGTAAGCATAGTAATGTTGTTACATGTTGATACACAGTGTTACAGGGTGTCCAGGGGCCTATACTACAAAGCCGGTTCAGGTTACGTTAAGATACAAGAGCTTTTCTTAGGAAAATCCAGGCTCTCAAGGCTCTTCTATTAGATGATGTACCTCTTAACTAAACCTTAACTTATCTTGAACCAGCTTTGTAGTATAGGTCCTAGATGGCTGATGTAAAATACAGCATTCATTTGCATGTGTACAACTGAATGTTACAACGATACTCAACACGATGAATGTGCCAAACATAAGATTCACAGTGTTTTGCCAGGGCTGCCCGATGTTTCTTCCTCATCCCACAAGCCCTGACGCCTTTTCATCCAATCAGATCAGTGCATGCTCTGTTTATCTGGCCCCCAGAGGGTCAATGGGCTGTCATCGTCACGACAACGCTGAGCCCCCGCCCCCGCCCCCACCTCCACCGCAGCAGCCCTGCCCCGCTCCATGACTCTGTCGGAAAGGTTGGCGCCACCAGAGCCGCTTGTCGCACCAAGTGTCATCCTGAGTTGCCGCCCGTGCCATTCACCATGAAAGCCATTACCCAGAGGCCCTCAAGAGCGATTGAGAGGGGGAGGGAGAGAGAGAGAGAGAGAGAGAGAGAGAGAGAGAGAGAGAGAGAGAGAGAGAAAGGAGATAGCGGGGGACATCAGAGAGCGAAAAAGAAAGAGTGATCGAGAGAAAAACAGACCAAGAGGCATTTGACAGAGAGAGAGATGGAGAGAGAAAAAGAAAGAGAGAGAGGGGGACGATGAAAGGAGGGCTGATGGAGGATACAGACTCAGAAAGAGAGTGACAGAGAGCTTGAGTGAAAAACAAAGAGTGATGGAGAAAAACAGAACTAGAAGTAAAAAAGACAGAGTGAGAGAGAGAGAGAGAGAGACAGAGACAGAGACAGAGACAGAGAGAGATGATTTTGTTACTGGGGAGGGCTAAATCAGCTGTAATTGCGTTGCCAGGCCAACCGGAAACGGCGCTTCTCACCTGCTATTTACGCCTCCTCCATTGCGTCACCACGGATACGCATCAGCAGCCGAGCGTACGGAGAGAGACGTGTCTCGCTGTTAGGACCCCAACGCACACACACACACACACACACACACACACACACACACACACACACACACACACACGCACGCACACGCACACACACACCTGCCAGCCATCAGCAAACCCCACCGATCATTTGGATGTCTGTTTGTTTGTTTCGTTGTTTGTGCCGATTACTTGACTGAGGAGGTGCTCAGTGATGCATCTGACACCTCACACCTTACACACACACACACGCACACACCTACCCACACACATATTCTCTCTCTCTCTCTCTCTCTCTCTCTCTCTCTCTCTCTCTGTCTCTCTCTCTCTCTCTCTCTCTCTCTCTCTCTCTCTCTCTCTCTCTCTCTCTCTCTCTCTCTCCCCCCACACACACACCTCATCAACAGCCCCATTAGGAGCTGGACAGGTGTGTGAGGTACTGTAGGGGTTGGTGTAAGATTGAAGCTGGTCGGGGTGTGACAGGCAGGTGACAGCACCGAGGAAGCCACCACCTAATGTCACCAAGACATTGACCATTGGGACAGGTGCCAGCATCACTTGGTTGACAAATGACAAGACAAGCTGCTGTTTCCACACCCCTTGACACTGCATGTGGGTCAAGCTGTGTCCATCGATGTGCATGTACACGTACTTACCCACAGTGTGTGTGTGTGTGTGTGTGTGTGTGTGTGTGTGTGTGTGTGTGTGTGTGTGTGTGTGTGTGTGTGTGTGTGTGTGTGTGTGTGTGTGTGTGTGTGTGTGTGTGTGTCTGTGTGTGTGTGTGTCTGTGTGTGTGTGTGTCTGTGTGTGTCTGTGTGTGTGCGCACACGTGCATACATGCATACATCCTGCTAAAATAAATGACATTTTCCACTTTACTTGGTTTTGTGATGCACATCTAAATTCTGACTACTCTTGTTCAATGCTTGAGCTCTTTCTTTGAATCTGCTCAGCGCACGTACCCACTTTCAGATGTTCTTCACTTTGTTCTGCTGGCTCTGTTCTCCGACACTACAGCATGCTAATGCCGGCGGTCCATTATTCAGTCAGGTTGATCTGAATCAAAAACAGGTCACCAGTGTATTTTTTGGTTGGTAAAACTTGCCTACAAAAGAACATGAACAACATGCAACACAGAATATAAGAAGACATACACAAGAAATGTTCAAAGTATACAACACACAAAGCAGAATATGGAGCATGTATAAGACGATAGTCACAACTGCAGTGCAGGGTAAACTTCAATTGTACTGTCCTTGACATCTGGAGACACGCTAAACTTCGAGTGTTAATTTGACACCTACAGAACCAGCTACATTATCGGAGTGTTAGATTAACTTAATAGCGATAGCAATAGCTATAGCTATAGCATTTGTATAGCACATATATGCTTGAGAGGAAAGAAATAAAAGAGAGAAAGAAAATATTATAGAAATTATCAGAAAGAATAGTTAACTAACCTATATCAAGGGCAGATGAAAATAAAGCTGTTTTTAATGTATTTTTAAAACATGACATGTTGGGACAGTTCTAATTTGAACAGGAAGCTGGTTCCAGCATTTAGCAGCATAATGGCTAAATGCCATTTCACCCATTCTGGCACAACTCTGAAGACCTAAGACATCTTTTGAGCTGAAGTAGTTTATTGCAATAGTCAACTCTATAGGTA
>NC_085879.1:9210292-9235292 GCF_034702125.1 Engraulis encrasicolus
TGCTGTGCACACATATACACACACACGTGTGCGCGCACACACACACACACACACACACACACACACACACACACACACACACACACACACACACACACACACACACACACACACACACACACACACAGAGAGAGAAACTGTTTCTCATTCAAACGTACACAGACACACCCACACCCACTCGCATGCGCACACTATGCATCATGCATGCACTGTTGTGAATAATGCTTCTGAATGTCGATAATGGCACCCCGCTCAGGTGAGATGGAATCAGGTTTTGACAAACAATGCGACTCGGGCAGAATGGAGCCGAATGGAAAGGATGCAATATCCCATGCAGTCCGCCGTCCGCCTGTCAGAATCTTTATTCTGCCCAACCCCCACCCGCCATCCCACCAGTTATATATTCCATAGTGCTGTACAAACACCGATTGCAGGATTTGAATGGAGTCCTCTGGAGGACCTGGGGAAGAATATGATGGGAACAAAAAGGTATGCCAGACTACCAGTGGGAGGGAAGGATGACTTGAATGCAAAAGATTTTGTTCAAGAAAAAAAATTACCCAACACATTCACATTTTACACGTTTAAACGTACATGCAGAGGAGTGTGTTTTAGGTAAGGATGCATTGAAGGAAGCACTCATTTTTGACTCAGTAAATGTCATAGTAGTTGTGCCTTCAACAACTTGCTTATTTTCAGCTGATTTGAATTTGAACATGATCATTTTTGGTAGTGTTTCAACAGTGGTAGAACTGAACAATAGGCCTACTTAACAGCGCACAATGTGTCAACAAAGCACAGACGAAAAGTTCGAAAACATCACACCATGCAAACCAGGAACCAGGAATCCAATGTTCAAGTTTTGTTCTGTTCAAGTTATAATGCAACTTGAAAAATTGTAAGTTCGCCCGCACCACATGCAAAGTAGATGGAAGCAACAGTTGGCTACTTAACTACTTAGGTCAGCAAAAACTCTCCTTAATGACTCCCTACACAGATAGAGCATTGTGAATTGTGGACAGATGCCTGTTCCCTGAATAATGAACTCAAAGTTGTGACACAAGTCCAACACAACAGGCTCAAATAGGCCTATGTTCTGCAACTTGGCTTCTCCCACTTAAGTAAGCGAGGAAGTTATCTTGAATATGTATATGTACCTATATATGCATGATGAAATGTGAAAAAGTGAAAGCCCAACTCCAACTCCCATTGTCATTGTGACACAGCACTCCACACAGCACACAAGAGTTTACTGCACACAGCGAAATTGCATTTATGCCTTACCCGTGCACTAATGTTGGTGGGACGCTACCATGCTTGGTATCAGTCATGGAGGAGGATGGGGGAGAGCACTGGTTAATTACTCCCCCAACCAACCTGGCAGATCGGGTGTCGAACTGGCAACCTTTGAGCTACAAGTCTGACGCCCTAACCGCTTACCCATGACTGCCCATACTGTATGTTTCAATGGAAATGTTTCAATGTAAGAGATAAGCCACATGAAAAAAGAGCTACGTACATCTGCATTATGCAGCACATCTATTTTAAAGCCCTTGCTGTATTACAAAAAAAATCTGGCAAGTGGTTACGGGTTTTTTCCTTTCTTTCCAGATTTTACCATGGCTGATGCTTTACCCATAGTGAGTATCTCTTAATAATGTTCAGACAGTTCTTGAGTTAACCTTGGCTACCAGCGATATCATTGTGCAGTACATTCACATGCTGCAGGCGTTGCATCAAGCAACAACAAAAGAGTCCTTTTCAAACAGCACTCCCCCGATCTTGAGCTTTTAAAAAGAAAAAAGAAAAACCTAAAAGAATCTGAAGCTGAAAAGGCGGAGGAACGCGTTCCAGACTGCCAATGTAATGTTTTCCTTTAACTGAACCTACATACGCTGCTCGAAAACTACACAAAAATGTCACAGAGAGGAGATTCGCAGGAAGAAGAATGTTTAAGCGGTATGTGTTTCAGGTTTTACCACTCAAGTGTGCATTACTGAGCATAGAACCACCTGGCCTAATTGTATTGCATGGGCCAGTGGAGGAAAAAAACATGTTTTCTGTATGGGCACACCAGTATTTCTTCTCTACATTTAGGTCTCCCATGCAGGGACTCTCTCTCTCTCTCTCTCTCTCTCTCTCTCTCTCTCTCTCTCTCTCTCTCTCTCTCTCTCTCTCTCTCTCTCTCTCTCTCTCTCTCTCTCTCTCTCTCTCTCTCTCTCTCTCTCTCTCACACACACACACATCTCTATCTCACTCACTCACACACACACACACACACACACAGACACACACACACACACACACACAGACACACACACACACACACACACACACACACACACACACACACACACACACACACACACACACACACACACACACACACACACACACACACACACACACACACAGCTTTCTCCGTATGACATTTGTCTTCAAAGATAACAGCTTTGAACATCGCGTTGTATTGAGGTACATCGTATGAATGATGTATAACACTGCATCCGTGTACAATTATGCAAGAGTAGCGGCATGTGTATACAAAATTAAACCCCCATTGACTCAGAGACGCACACTGTACTGAATGCACGGCGATGCACAATGCACAACAATTAAGGATCTGTTGTTCACGATGACCACACATAACGTCTACATGTACAGTGGGTGGTGGTGGTTGGGTGGATGCAACAAAGCAAAGCAGGATAATGTGCCTGCAATCTGCAACATTTTCCCACTTGCTGTGGTAATTCCACTCTCCACGTGTATGAGCATCTGACAGGTGTCCGACTTGGCAAAGGGAGCTCATTTCACTCTGCATCTACTAGGAGTTCCTGACTCACCACCGCTTCCAAGGACAGTACACATTCACATATTTATCCAGGGATGAAAGTAGTTTTCGTTTCTTACCTGTGCTACCCCCAACCACCCACGAAACAAACAATAAACCAACAAAAATAAACATGAGCATGTTTTCAAATGTGAGATTTTGGACAGCATTAAACCTATGCTCGAACTGGTGCTGCACACCAGCTGTACATTTTATTCTGGTGCTGCGCACCTGTGCTTACTTTCACCACTGCATTCATCTCTTTTTTTTCAGACAATGCACGGAATAAAAAAAAAATAGAGGATATCTTAACATGTCAAACAAGTATCACCGTCCGTTTATTTTAGTAACTGTATTGTAATTACCACCAATGGAAACACTAACTGTGAGGAAATACTCATAATTTGTAACCTGAATACTGTAATTTTGGTACATGTAATCAGTTACTCGCCAACACTGACTGTATTCAAGCATGTCAGTGGTGACGTCTGAAGTCAAAGCATACAACTGTCTCCAGCAGAAGCCGTCCTTTAATGACGAGCATGTGCAACCCTAAGATTTTCCATGAGCATTCCAATATTCAATATTCAAGTCTTTGCGAGACACATTATCAATAATATACACAAGTGGTTTCAAGATGCATCATTAATTTGCATTTGCGCATGCAACATTTTCTCCTCCTCCGTGTGCATATTACACTGTAGTCAGACTGAATGTTGGACTCTCAGTAGGGGAACGCAAGGGCCCAGGTAAGGGAGAGAAAACTAAGCAGCATGTTGTGAAAAAAGGAGAGAGAGAGAGAGAGAGAGAGAGAGAGAGAGAGAGAGAGACTGTGTGTGTGTGAGAGAGAGAGAGACAGAGAGTGAGAGAGAGAGAGGAGAGAGAGAGAGAGAGAGATAGAGGGAGAGAGGGAGACACACAGAGAGAGAGAGAGAGAGAGAGAGAGAGAGAGAGAGAGGTGAGGGCCCCATCTGCTACATCTTTAGTGGTTATCCCATTTTAAAAGTAATGACCAGACTCTATCCCCCCCTCTCAAGACAGAGAATCAAATGAAGATTTTTTTATTTTTTTATTTTTTTTGCTAAAGTGGGGAGAGGGAGAGAAGGAAAGGGGTTCAAATGGAAGGGAGGTAAAGGTAGGTGGGGAAAGAGAGGATGGCAGAGAGGGAGACAGGTACCCGGACAGACAGAATGAGAGAATAAGAGAGAGAAAGGAGAGAATTAAGGGGAGTGTGGCTTTAAATAGAGAGGGGGGGGGTAATAGAATAAAAGTGAATGAAACAGAAATAAGGAGAGGGATGAGAGACGCATACGGTAGAATGTGAAGAGGGACCGAAAGCAAAAGGGGAAGAGAAAACAGATGATGAGATAGAAGCAGAGCGAAAGGGGGAGAGAATGAAGGAGAATTGAAGTTGGAAGAGGAGCGAAACAGAGGAAAAGAGAAAGAGAGACTGAGAGGAAGGACGAGCACAGAAAAGAAAGGAAGAAAGAAAGAAAGAAAGAAAGAAAGAAAGAAAGAAAGAAAGAAAGAAAGAAAGAAAGAAAGAAAGAAAGACAGAGCAAGATGAAGGAGAAGGAGAAGGAGAGAGGCTCTGATATAGAGGAGATGAGACGGGCTCAGACAGAGATGGTAATGATCCTTCTCCTCTCACCAGGAGAGCCAGAATGAAATGATTTTAAAAGCACGTAAAAGAGTAGCCTATAAGAGAGAGAAAGGAAGAAAAAGGGAAGGAGAGAGAGAGGGCAGGCGGGCGGGAGAGATAGAGAGAGAGAAAGAAAGAGAGAAAGAAAGAGAATGAAAGGCCATTGTGGCAGGTAATACTGGAGGCGGGTGCCCGTGACTGAAGGGACCTCATCTTGTTCGAGCCAGGGGAGTGGGGATTGGGGGCCAACTCCAAGGGCTGAGTGTGTGTGTGTGTGTGTGTGTGTGTGTGTGTGTGTGTGTGTGTGTGTGTGTGTGTGTGTGTGTGTGTGTGTGTGTGTGTGTGTGTGTGTGTGTGTGTGTGTGTGTGTGTGTGTGTGTGTGTGTGTGTGTGTGTGTGTGTGTGTGTGTAGGGGGGCAGATGCAGCACCCCTGTTCCCTCTTGTAAGCGTCATGGCCTCCTAACCCTCCACCCCTCTCATTCCGCTCCAGTCTCATTCTCTGGACCAGACTCCATTACTCTGACGCAGGTGGGGGAGGATGGAGGAGGAGGATGGAGGAGGAGGGTGGTGGGTAAGGGGGCGGGAGAACATGATGTTGTCCATGTCACAAGATGAACCTCTAAACCTTTTCCTCCATCTGCTATCCACTGCATACACACACAAGCCACACGCACGCACATATTCACGCAGAGAGAGAGAGAGAGAGAGAGAGAGAGAGAGAGAGAGAGAGAGAGAGAGAGAGAGAGAGAGAGAGAGAGAGAGAGAGAGAGAGAGAGCACATCCAACATGCACACATGTTTAAAGCCTCTTACTGGAAAGGTGTAAGCACCTGCACAACAACATAAAGACATCATCTCACTATAACATGCACCAACAGCATATGATGTCTAATAGCACTGGGGTGAGCAGGGGTGTCAGCTGAACTAATGGTATATAGGGGCACAGTAGGGCACCGAGAGAAAATAAAACATTTTTTGCTGTTATTTATTTTAAAAGGCTTGTAAATTAATTATATTATTGCTAGCATGTGCCCTATTTTGTGTGTATTCTGTAGATTATCCATATGCTAAACTTGAGCTAAATTCCAAGGTATAGCATGCATGGCTGTTTTTTTGTGAAACTCATAACGGGGCACAGCAAAACCAATACACAGGCACATGCCCCTGCAAAATAGGTCCGGCGGCACCCCTGGAAGTACCACTGACATTTATGTGAAGCTTTTCAGCCACCATGAATTCGACAATGGATTATACATGGGGGTTGGGCACAAGCTAAAAACACACAAATCAGGCTATTGTGGCCAAATTGTCACAATTCTCTCTTTCTAAGAGAGAGTATTACTGAGTATTACTGCCATCTGTACTGCTGTCCATCACTTCCAGCCTTGTGCTGCCAAGAGCAGTTCGTTAGTCAGATGTTCAGCTAACTCTTTTTTCTAGCACATAAATCATGAAAACCATTATGCCTATTATGATATTTTTAATCTTGTGCTGGGAAACTGTTTTTCAGCTGTCTATCATTGTGTTGGTCTAGTGTTTCTTTGTTTGTTCTCAGTGTCTATCATCCTTTGTGCTTTTCAAATTTGGCATTATGCTCACCAAATAGTTTAGTGATTTGAAACAATTCAAGGGTAGTGGTTCACAAACAATACACAAATTAAAGCAAATGCGTAGTACAAACTGTATAATTCATCACGTTTCATTTTGGTTCCCTGATTTTGCGGGCAGCTGCCATATTATTGCAGATGAGCGAGCAGAACTCTGTCAGGGTTGCCAGATGAGACTGATGATTTCCTGCCCAAAAAATTGTGAAAACCCGCCTGGAAGCACTAAATCCCACCCGATTTTACCTTAATTCCTACATCCTTTAACTTAAATTTGACCTGATTCTATTTTTCTATGGCTATAAATAGGCAGAAAAACCCGCCCAAATGCCCTTTTTCACCCGCACACAGCCATCTGAAGCAGCCCAATGGAGCTGGAAACACAGCCAAACAAAGCCCAATCTGGCAACACAGAACTCTGTGCCTCTGTGCCTCTGTCCTCGGTCACGCACTCCTCTCGTTGTAGGTCAGCCAGGTTCTTGGGCTGGTCGGCTGGTCGGCCGGTCAGTCGGTCTGTCAGTTTGGGGGTGTTTACTATGCTCGGCGTCTCCCAGACACAGCACAGCCCATGCAGCCATCTCTATTCATGTCGCTGCTTACCATTCCGGGGGCAGCACACCTCCTGTTCACATCTCATCCCCCGTTACCTTATGGGCGAGTAAATAGGGCTACACCTGGGGGACAGCAGCACTAAGAGCTTGAGAGAGAACTATAGAGCAAAATGGAAAAATGGAAAATGGGGAGTGGGGAGGGAGATTGAAGAAGAATAGAGTGTGTAGGTCTGTGTGAGGGAGAGAGATACAAAACAAGCAAAGACAAAAGAAAAAGGTTGAATTGAGTGTGCCTTTGCAGGAAACAGCTGTTGGTGCATGGAAGAGGGAAATCGTAATCAAGGACAACCCAAATGGAAAATGGACCCCAAATGTGTCATTATCACACAAGCATGCACACACATGCATGCACGCACACACGCACGCACGCACGCACATAGGCGCTCATGCACAAGCACAGCAGATACCTACAAGCTGTAACATAGAAATCATGGTCAATTTTTGTGCATTCTGAAAAGACACACATACACTCACGCACATGCACACGCATGTGCGCGCACACACACACACACACACACACACACACACACACACACACACACACACAGTCATATAGATTAACAACTCGCTGTATTTGGTCAGGGACTAAGGATGGATAGACAGTATTACAGTGAATAACTCTGGCCTGCGCTGCTATATGGTGTACGCCAGGCATCTCCAACTCAGCAAAAGTTGGGCCCTATGAACTATCAGCTCCATTGGACACTCCCAGCCCCAGCCATATATTTGCATAAATCGGACTGTGTGTGGGCCCACTACATGGGGCCCTGGTGTCACACATTACCCTCCTGAACGATATCCATGGCACCAGGCATCTCTAACTCAGCACCGGGCCCACTCCTGACGTGGCCATGAGACAGACAGGAAGAGAGAGACAGAAGAACAGCAAAGACGAGAGAGACAGAAGAAAAGAGAGGAATAAAGGAGAAGACAGAGGGGGTTAAGATGAAGGGTAGAGAAAAAAGAGGAAATGAGAAAGAGAAACGCTAGTTCATCTTTTCCAATCATCAGCACTCCCTTGATGTGATTAGATCAGTAAAGGGGAAACGCGACTATTAGTGTGTGTGTGTGTGTGTGTGTGTGTGTGTGTGTGTGTGTGTGTGTGTGTGTGTGTGTGTGTGTGTGTGTGTGTGTGTGTGTGTGTGTGTGTGTGTGTGTGTGTGTGTGTGTGTGTGTGTGTGTGTGTGTGTGTGTGTGTGTGTACAGTGGTGTAGTCTACTTTTTTGAAGTGGGTATACTGTATATTTGAGCATTTTTTGAGGTGGGTATACTGTATATATTTGCGCTATTCTAAATAATGGATCAATCAATTTTAAGTGGGTATACTGAAATCCCAGAAATTTAGAAGTGGGTATAGCCTACTGCTCCGTATACCTGCGTTCTACGTAGAGTACACCACTGTGTGTGTGTGTGTGTGTGTGTGTGTGTGTGTGTGTGTGTGTGTGTGTGTGTGTGTGTGTGTGTGTGTGTGTGTGTGTGTGTGTGTGTGTGTGTGTGTGTGTGTGTGTGTGTGTGTGTGTGTGTGTGTGTGTGTGTGTAGGCTATGCATGCGTGCATGTATGTGTTAAAGCATGCAACTATGAGAGAGACAGAGAAAGAGCGAGAGAGAGGGAGAGATGAAAAAGAAAAAGAGCTTGAAAAAGACAGTCAGAGCAAGCAAGAGAGAGTATAGAGGGGGAGATGAGATGTTTACTCTTTTTTAAGTGTGCACCTGTTGGAGTGCCACAGCCTTGAAGTCATACAAGACAAGGCTCAAAGCCTCATAAGCATTTCCATCAGGAATGGCATAGGCTTGGATGTGTGGAAGTGAATGTTAAAGCAGTTCTGTTTTGACCACTACACACTTGTTTCCAACTGATTTTAAACTGTTAGCATGGATTTTTGGCAGTATTTACAGTATGTTATGGATGTATGTCAGGCAAGTCGACCACAAATTTACAATAATGTTGATATCAATACATGCCTGTATACAAATTGTCCGTAGTCAAAAGCTCTGAAAAACAACAGAAACGTAATTGCCACCAGGGGCGGAGTGGCCCACCTTTTCCCACCGGGAGAATTTTCCCCTTGGCGGCCCTCTTTTTTAAAAAAAAAAAACAAAAAAACAAACAAAGCGAACAACATCGTTTCCTAACCAAAAAGACAAAAGCCACGAAATCTGCAGTCGTACTACAGTACATGTGAACATTAGTGTTGTCAAAATATCAACCTGAAGTGGAGAATTGTAGCCTACACCTTGATGAAATGCACAGCCAGTGGTGTAGTCTACGTAAAACGCAGGTATACGCACCCATTTCAAAATTTCAGGGATTACAGTATACCCACTTAAAATTGATTGATCCATTATTTACAATAGCACAAATATATACAGTAGACTATACACACATCAAAAAATGCTCAAATAACAGTATACCCACTTCAAAGAGTAGACTACACCACTGGAGCCATCATCACAGTCCAAAGCATTCATAGGCCTACTAGGTTAGGCTACATCACGCTACTGTTCCATGCAAATGTGCACTCCACTGTCATTTTGACAGTTTGAAATTGAAATATCGTTTAAGGAAGACAGGATGAGCATGGGCACAAAGTTTTGAGTGTGGGGATTTGTAGAAGAGTAGGCTTACAAAATATAGTATAGTAGCTTACAAAAAGTCTGTCTACATTGTGCAATAAACCCACCATGCAGCAAATAAGCCAAACCTAATAGCTACTTCAAACCACAACCATAAGTCAACAAAATGTATAACCAAACGGTGTAGGCCTACCTTAAAACGCTGTCTTCGTCGCAGCAAATGTCTTTGTTTCTTGCAATCACTCTACTTTAATCCACAGCTTAGGCTACACACCCAGCACTGGTCACATCAGAATCTTGTGTGGTAATTATTTTGTTCCCTTTCTTCAGACATAGGCTACATCCTAAATGTACCACATATAAATATATGTATGATAATAATATTATTTCGACTATAAGGAGATATACTGACGGTCTAAAAAATCAAAACAAAACCCATTGCTTCTGTTAGGCGCAGTTCTCTTCCTTACCACTTGGTGGAGTCTGTTCGTAACCCAAGTCAATAACCACAGAGCAAGTGAATGGACTGGAAAGACTGTAAACTGTAACAGTCGTGTGGAAATCGGAAAATAAATCATAATTTATTAATATTTCCATCCTTTGGTAACCAATATACATATCACAGGTTCTTCAAATACTGAAAACAAAACTGTGTTACTAAGATCTTGTAAACTTCCGCGATCTACGGTGTATGAAAATTATCAGTAGAGAAGGGGTGTGGCCAATTTACTGTTTGACACCGTCAGTGAGGTATTGCCGTCTGGTATGCGGTATAAATACTGGCTAGTCAGCCATATTGACATACAGGGGAGTGGAGAGTGGGAAGTCAGTGCTAATAAGTAAAATGTCTAAAAGTAAGGGCTGGTTAAGAACGCATTGCGGCCGTATTATTACATTTCACGGCCGCGGCCCACCGGGACAAGTCCCCGATCTCCCAACGGCCACTCCGCGCCTGATTGCCACAAACAGTGACCAAGTTGTGTTGAGCTACTTACTCAGACACAACAACATTATGGTCAAACATGCATGATGTCTGTCTCCTACCCGTAAAATAAAACGTAGAGAAAGTGTGGAAAAGTGAAGGATTTTGCACCAGCAAGGATGCAGCAAGTGTAACCTTTAAAATTCTGTGTGAGACTTCTAGGGTGTGGAATTCTGAAGCATACTTCACTATGGAACAGCACTTTGGGAGTTGTGATGATGTGGAATCCTCGGAAATTGGGCATTACTCATACTAGCATGGACAGCACATTTCTTTTTTTTTTTTTTTCGAGACAGTCACTATCAGTTTATCTCTGTGCATAATAATAACCATAGCCTAATAATATGAATAATTGAATGAATTGACAAATAGATTGACATTTGAAAAGAAAGCAACATCATTTTGTTAGATAAAGTTCTGAAAGATATGTTTATTATGAAAAATATGTCATTATCGTCCAGCTGGGCCATTGTGTCCTAGCCTGATTATGATCCACTTTGCCTCACTAGGAGGGTGTGGCCTTTCTAATTGCGTGCAGTAAGCTCTGTGTCTTTTCTATGTAGCTGTCTGAAAAGCTTCCATCAGTAAAATGGTTGTCTCCATTGTCTTAATGCTTTTTTCACTTTAAATGGGCCTCTGTGGGCTCAGAAGGGTGTATATAGCCCAAACAGAACAGTGTGTGCACGTGCATGTGTTTGTAGTAAGTGTGCACAGGTGGAAGAATGACTTTGCTTAATCCCAGACCATGTATCAAAAAGGGACAAAAGGTATGATTTCAAATCAGTCCCAGGTGTCATTTTCAAACAAACAAACAAACAAACAAAACTTTTGATAATGAATAATGTAAAAGTGCTTTTGGTTGTTGTGTTATTAGCTGTGTCTACTGTATTCAAAAGGGAGCTGGAGTTCTGGATGCAACTGAAGTTTTTGTCCCTTGAGTTTGGAGCCTCTTGGAACTGTACCCAGAAAAGAGCATTCTGGCAACTGATCCTAAAGCTTAGAGCTTAACAAGTAAGGTTTTTTTTTTTAAAGTAAGATTCAAACTACTCAAAGCTGTACAGCTTCCAAAATATTCCTTTTGGAGTCAACAAAACAATCAAACTGAGAGTATTTGGAACATAAGCTAAGCTGTCAGTGAAAGTTTGATTAAGTAAAGTGAACAAAAAAAAATGGAACAAACTGAACACAACTTCAAGAAACGTAATTGTATTATGGATTCTGCACAATAACACTTTTTTATAGGCCTAATATTATAAATTCATGTCCATCATTGTAGGGAAAAAATGAAGACCCAAATATTTTGTAGTTTAGCAATTATATAAACGTATCAAATGCAGGTTCCAAAATTGAAATTAACTTGTACTACAAAATATGTTTGTGACCCAGCTAAATATTATGTAGAGAGTTTGATGTCAGATGTAGATATAAAGATATGTAGATATGTCTGAGGAAGGGCCAGGGTGGCCCGAAACGTCACGATATAAAATGGATTAAATGGTAGCTCATCTTGTGCGGTTTTCTTCACTGCCTATAAATGTAGATAAAAATAAATGTATATTCAGTATTGATATGTGTGTTAGTGAAGGAGAGAGTGACGTATGTTTGTGCATAGATAGGCCTAATATTAAAGTCTGTGGTGTGTTTTTGGAAGGGATGGGTTACATGTGAGACAGAAAGCAGAAAGGAGAAGAGATTGAGAGGGGACGAGAATAGTTTAACCCATTGATGCCTGATGTTGCGTTGTGCAACATTGGCCCTGGCGCCTGGAGCTGCATTACGCAACATTCAGGCTCATGAGATTTGAGACAACTTTATTAAAAATCTCTGTTTTTTTTTAGATGAATGAACATGACATCCTCATGAAAGATGAGGGTCTTAGCGTTTAAATGCAACTTAGTGCATACTTTGATGTGCTTCAGAAGTTGAGATATTTAGGTTTTTATAGGCTGAGGGCAACTTTTCTTAAAAAGGGCTCAGGCATTCAGTATCCTTTTTCGCAGGTGCCTTAGGCGTCAATGGGTTAAAGAGTTCAGTTCATGAAAACAGCCGACGATCATTAAAGGATAACTACAGTCAATTTCAACATGCAGTTGTAATGCTCACACTACCCTGGACTTGTCAGTGCCTGAGGGTTTTTGTTTTCCTTCTTCAGCCTTTTCCAAGATCCTGGTCATTGTAATGGGGGCAGCGATTTGTTTACATTTAAAAAAAAAAACATTTTTATTTATTCCCAAAAACATCCAAAAGGTTGACAACTAGCAAACCGCGGTACCTTTTGGGAAAATATTTGGAATAGGCCTATATATATTTTTTTTAAAAAATGTAAACAAACGCTGCCCCCATTAGAATAGCTCATATCTCGGAAAGGGCTGAGCCGAAAAATGTGGCATCACCGGGTACTGACAAGTCAAGTGTAGCGTGAGCAATACAACAGCATATTGAAATTGACTGAAGTGGTCCTTTAACCTGACCCTCGACAGCTGGTATGTTCCGCCTTAGTCTTCACGATACCATCTGGGAACCACAAACAATTGTAACCTGTCAACAATATTTCGGATTTTCACGGCCCTCAGATGGTTGTATGAGGAAACCGGAACACCCTCACGTGTAGTTTGGCGAAACGCAGGTGAAGTTAGGAGATCATGCCTTCAAAATGTAACTTTCACTCCAAAAATATCTGGGTAAATTGTTTGGACAAATTGTTATGCTCTCTCTCTCTCTCTCTCTCTCTCTCCTCTCTCTCTCTCTCTCCCTCTTCATCTGACTATATCCTTTCTCTACAACATTACATTTCAGTTTTGAAGGTCGGCTTCATAGAGCTGAGGTGGAAAGGTTGCTGCTCTTTGCGACCACATACAAAATATTTCCATATGAAAGCACAAGTGGCTTTCCCTTTCTGAGGTGTTACTCTTCACTTTCTGACGTATTTATCTTCACCAGGCCACAATACAAACAGACTGATTCTTTCCACTATTTTTTTCTAGTTCATTCCAAACACTTAATTCATGCCAAAAGCATTCAACTGCATCTTTACAGCTCAATAGCTTACGCACAGAAAGCTGGCTGGGCATACGTGTACTGTAATACAGTACAATATTTGGGTTATAGGCCTACTTCAATTCCGGAGGAACAAGTAAGAATGATGCGATAGGGTGTGCAGTTGATAGTCAGCTCTCCTCTGACTGCAGTTTCCGTTTGCGCTTTGCCCGGGGCGCAGGCATACGTGTGTACGTGCGTGCGTGCTTGTGTGCATGCGTCTGTCGTTTTGAATAACGAGTCATAGACATTTTGTACTTTGGTCAGACCAGTAAATATAAGTTCATTACCTCATAAATCTTCAAGCAAAGATCGCATGTGTAAATGAGCATATATACATTGAAAAAGAATAACTGAAATTACAATCAACCTCTACCCTAAAAAAAAATGTAAAAATATAATTTATCACCAAAGTAGCAGATGTGATTCGTTATAAACCAGCAGAGGTCTTTCACTCACACATTTGCCAACTTTTTGCCATCACGGACAGCTTCTCCTATCCATGAATCCCCCCTTAATTGTCTCACCACTGCTGCTGTTCTCCCTGAAACCGTCTCTGGCACGGCACAGAATGTTTTTGACCGTTTTGAGCCGTTTTTTTGAGATCTTGGCATATCCCACAGACACAACCTGTTACTGGGATGCTGGTTGGCTCAGAGGCTGCTGTGTTATGGTGTGCTGGGTTGGTTTGACATTGGACAGCTCAGGCAGTTATTGCTCATTAGTGTAGAGTGGTGGGTGCAGAGAGAGAGAGAGAGAAAGAGAGAGAGAGAGAGAGAGAGAGAGAGAGAGAGAGAGAGAGAGAGAGAGAGAGAGAGAGAGAGAGAGAAGGCTGCTCAAGCTCTAGTTGACCACCAGTCTGGTGGTTCCAGGCCAGCTCACACGCAGGCTGAAAAAAAAAACACTGAACTGCTGTTGGTGAACGGTCTCATTAAACTGAGTCTTTTTCTGTATCGTATCCATTGCGGATGCACTGTCCGGTCATTTCAAATCAAATTGTATGCTTTGCATTATATATAATTATCAACTGACGAGGTTTAAAATGTGTATGGTTTGGTTAAGATAATCTCATATTATGAAGCATGGCAAAAAGGTCTATTAAACTTTCATCTTGTTTATAGCGGAGAGAGAGACAGAGACTTTTTTAATTTGCTTATCTGAAGGAAGACAGGTAGAATTGGTGCTATCGTTTGCATACCGTTTGCCACTTTACATTATTGTCCGACGTTATTATAATCTCATATGGATTAAATGCCCATTACTTATCAGTAGGTTATACGCTCAGATGTTGTTGATGTGAGAGGAATACCTGGAGGAGCACACTGCTAGCAGCAGGTCGTCATGATGATAAAGTTAACGCTGCAACTCTGTTGGCATGAGGTTTGCATTTGTTTGGATTACACATGACATTATTACCGCTACAGTGTTATACAGCCCATATTATTTATTCTTCCACATGCCCTGATGAATGTGTCTTCACATTTCAGGCTTTTTCACAGCATAGTGGGAGAGATCTGTTTGCTGATGTGAGGGCATGCAAATCGTTTTCAAGTCCTTGATACGATGATCCGATGATTCAAATCTATATAAACACCACCTTAGCCATACTGGTAAGGGCTAAGTTGTGAGCATCTGGACGTCAGTAATAGAAGTTAGCAAGAATAGAAGTCATGTTTACTACAACTTGGCACTCGTGGCCACTTAACTTTCGCATCGAATGAAAAATCGTAAGCAGTGGTTATTTAGCAATTAAATGGCATGCAGCGTACAGTACAGTGCTGCGCATTGGCACTGCCCTTACGATTCGGGAGGTAACGATTCAATTTGAATCGATTCAGTCCGATTCTACAATGCTTTCCAATGCATTACATTTCTACTGAAAGCAAGGACAAATTATTAATCAGTCCTGAGGCAATACAAGCAGTCAGATAATGAACAGCATTGTATTGACTGTTATTTGTATCAGTCCCATAGCTTTCAATGCTTTGATGTGCTTTAATTATATCCCCGAAACGCGGAGCGTCGGGGATGTAATGGTTTTGGTTTTGCGTGCACCGCCGCCGCCGCGTCAGCCGCCGCCGCCGCCGCCGCCGCCGCCGCGTAAGGTCTTTCGTGTTAACGCGATAACTTTTGAACGGATGTTTGGATTTGTCCCAGATTTGGTGTGTGAATGCTCTAGGGCAGGTTCATGAACTGATTCGAATTTGGAGGTCAACAATTTCAAGATGGCCGAATTCAAGATGGCCGAATTTTTGTTTGGCCCATTACTTCTGACCGGGCAGATCGATTTGTCCCAGATTTGGTGTGTGAATGCTCTAGGGTGGGTTCATGAACTGATTAGAGTTTGGAGGTTAACACTTTCAAGATGGCCGAATTCAAGATGGTCGAATTTTTGTTTGGTCCCTAACTTCTGACCGGGTGGATGGATTTGTCCCAGATTTGGTGTGTGAATGTTCTAGGGTAGGTTCATGAACTGATTCGGGTTTGGAGGTCAACAATTTCAAGATGGCCGAATTCAAGATGGCCGAATTTTTGTTTGGCCCATTACTTCTGAACGGGTGGATGGATTTGTCCCAGATTTGGTGTGTGAATGCTCTAGGGTGGGTTCATGAACTGATTAGAGTTTGGAGGTTAACACTTTCAAGATGGCCGAATTCAAGATGGCCGAATTTTTGTTTGGTCCATAACTTCTGACCGGGTGGATGGATTTGTCCCAGATTTGGTGTGTGAATGTTCTAGGGTAGGTTCATGAACTGATTCGAGTTTGGATATCAACAACTTCAAGATGGCCGAATTCAAGATGGCCGAATTTTTGTTTGGCCCATTACTTCTGACCGGGTGGATGGATTTGTCCCAGATTTGGTGTGTGAATGCTCTAGGGTGGGTTCATGAACTGATTACAGTTTGGAGGTTAACACTTTCAAGATGGCCGAATTCAAGATGGCCGAATTTTTGTTTGGTCCATAACTTCTGACCGGGTGGATGGATTTGTCCCAGATTTGGTGTGTGAATGTTCTAGGGTAGGTTCATGAACTGATTCGAGTTTGGAGGTCAACAATTTCAAGATGGCCGAATTTTTGTTTGGCCCATTACTTCTGACCGGGTGGATGGATTTGTCCCAGATTTGGTGTGTGAATGCTGCAGGGTAGGTTCATGAACTGATTCGAGTTTGGAGGTCAACACTTTCAAAATGGTGGAATTTTTATTTGGCCCATAACTTCTGATTGGGTGGATTGATTTGCCCGGTAACTCCTTAATTTAATGGTTCACCATTTCAGTGAATCTACCATATCAGGTAGGCCTACAGTGTAATAACCAGTGTAACAATATTTAATACCATGTAATACTAGTGTAATACCAGTGTAAAAATAGGCAATACCAGGTACAGTGTAATAACCAGTGTAACAATATGTAATACCATGTAATACTAGTGTAATACCAGTGTACAAATATGCAATACCATGTAATACCACTTACACACAAATAGCCTACATGATATAAGTACAAAATTGGTACATGGTGTCACACTGGTATGACGTGGTATTAAATATTGTTACACTGGTTATTACACTGTACCTAATGTGGTATATCCACTGTAATAGTGAACCATTAAAACAGTGTTACAATTTGCCCCATTTTTTCCTTCATTTTCACAATAGTCATTTGGTTTTAAGCCTATGCACGTCATTGATCTATGTATAGATATTAAATATATTTATTTTATATTTTGTATTTATCATAAACGTTCATGAAAAGGTGGACGGGAGTGGTAGGAATGATTGGGGACTGGAAGCGTCGCGTTTCGGGGATATACCTTAAGCAGTCGAAGGCGACCGACTGCACAGGCAGTCTAGTTTCATTTATACAATAGTTAGATCCGGTCAATTTATTTTGCGATATCTGATTGGATGAGACGCGTTCTACTGGCATTCTACGCATCGGCAAGGAGGAGGATGTCTAGGTGGACATCATCCCCAGAGACACATCACACCTAATAATCACTCCGCCGTGGATAGAATGTAACCAGGGCCGCGCATTTTGAACTTGCCATCATTCTATCTCATAGTCTGCTGCGGAGAAAGTGAATGTAACCAGGGCCGCATATTTTGAACTCGCCAGCATTCTATTCCATTGTTCTATGTCGGACTAAAGCCGGGCATACACTATGCGATATTTTCGCTCGTGGGTATTAAGCTCCTGCTCACACTGCACGATGGAATTTCACTATTTAAAAGTTCACATCTCAAGACTCACGTCCTCACACTATACGAGCCGACAGTCGAATGTGAGCCAAATGCTTCCACTGTGCGACACGACAGACATGTTTCCCCGGTCTGCAGAGGAGGGAACATGCGCACCTGAGGTGGAGATGAGGTCGCGCTCAACAGCAAATCGCACGGCCCTATTAATTTGTGCATGTGAAGTGTCAAATCGGGTCGTAGCACTGCTTTAACTGTGCGATTTACGCTGGAGCCACGACCAAGATTTCAAACAGTTTTGATTTTCTTACGATCCTGCGATTGCACAATCGTGAGGCGAAATCGCTTGTCGTTACCCCATGTACACTGCACGATGCGAGACTCACGATTGACCTGCGATTGAGCAAGAAATCGGCCTGACTCCCAAAAAGTCGCGCGAGTGCCAAATCGGGGTCAAATCGGGGCAAAAGTCGCACAGTGTAAGTCCAGCTTAAGTTGGGCGCACGCATGCCCGCATGACAGCGACACGTAGCCTATCCCAGTTGGTAGCTGGATTCTGGCAGAGAGGAAAGAAGGTAGGCTATCTGATTCTAGTGCCGTTGTCTGGGCAGTTGGCACACCTCTGCGGCCGCTTTCGTAGTCTTTTGAAGGCAATCTAACATATGTAGCCTACTTTAAATATTCATACACGTAAGATAGTTTCAAACGGCAGATATGCGGGACAACGGACACTTTTTGACACAGAGACAGCAAGGCTATGTCAGTCTCCTGAAGTGTGTGAGAAGTGAGAACCGCTATAATCGTATCTCATTTGCGCTGCGGGAGAGGGAAGAACGAGGAAGAGATGCCCTTAAAAATATATTTGCAACAAGTTTGCCGTCCACCACGTGCAAATTAATGTATAGTAGGCTACAAAGTGGGCATCTGGAAGCAAGATACCGGGTGCCATGCAATTTAAAACAATGGCCGCTTGGAACGGGAATGAGGTGCCTTTTAGTTTATTGGGAGGGAAAACGCGAACCCCTTCCTCGGGTTTGCACACACATCAGACGTTTGCCTGAGAAAGTGTTACAGCAGCAAAGTTGTAGCCTTCAGCAGTAGCCTAAAGCAGACACCAGGGTATCATAGGCCTACAAGGGATTGATTTGTGTTGTTGTGTTGTGTGTGTGAGAACAGCGCTCGGATCTCATGCGGGACAGGAGAGGGAAAGAGGGGGATGTGTCTTTACGCAGCTAATAACAATGTTTTATCAGCAAGTGTGCGGTCCACAAAAATGCAGAAATCTGGCTTACAAAAGTAAGCATCTAAGTAAAAATATTGAAGTTGCACAGTGTTCACATGCATCTTGCATCATTTTAGTAAGCAAAGCCCAGACGCAGTTCACACAGAAATGTGCATCACACAGTTTCAAGGAACATTGCACGCTGGCAGCCTTCGGCTTTGTGCCTATGGCCAAACCACACCAGGGAGGATATCCGTCAACATCATCCCTCCCGCTCGGGTCATATTGCTTAAGTAAAGTTCATTTGCTCCGGAAATGCCCACGGAAGTAATTGAAAAAAAATATGCCATCGATTATGGCATTTGCCGTATCGAATATTGAACTGCCCTCTCCTGCAATGTGATGCATTGCTGAATCGATTATTGTTGACACCACTAGTAATTAGAGCAGGAAAGGAACTGAAGATGAAATCCCATCTGCGTTTCAAGACTCAAAACCCTGAGCTTAGAAATGTAGAGCCATGCACTTGACTCTTCAACGGCCTCAGGCTCTTGTGATAAATGTATGTGTATGTTAGCAATACCGTGGGCTTCATTTGATAAATGTTTAGCGTGTGTGTGTGTGTGTGTGTGTGTGTGTGTGTGTGTGTGTGTGTGTGTGTGTGTGTGTGTGTGTGTGTGTGTGTGTGTGTGTGTGTGTGTGTGTGTGTGTGTGTGTGTGTGTGTGTGTGTGGTGAAGATTGAATGATGATGTCTTTGTGCGTGATAGTGTGCGCAAGTGTATATAGATGTGTCAGTGAGTTAATGACGGATTGTGTGTGTGTGTGCGTGTGCGTGCGTGTGCGTGTGCGTGTGTGATGGATATGCCAGTGTCTGCTCCCTCGGGGCATTCCGGATCAGTCTGCTTATCCTCCGGCTGCCAGTGGGTGACAGTGATGAACATGCTGCACTCTATATGAAAGACATCCAGGATGCAACCCAACTCCACATACAAACATAAACACACACAAACACACACGCACGCACGCACACACACACACGCACACACTCAGAAACATGCCTCTTGTTCATATTTCCTCCTCCTCCAGGCACACAAAATCATACACAGGCATACCACATACATGTGCACACACACACACACACACACACACACACACACACACACACACACACACACACACACACACACACACACACACACACACACACACACACACACACACACACACACACACACCACACCACACACTTTCCTCATCTATATCTCAGGACAAGTGATTAATGAGACATTAGAATAAGCACCAACATTTTTTTTAATCCATGGAAAGATTTGTGTTGTAATACATGTAACACAATGTGTAGCATGTAAGGCTTGAACTCTCAACGGAGTCTGGTTACAATCCCCTTCTGCCAGTGGGAAAAATGCAAAGGGGAAAAACATTTTGGATTTACCACACTGCAGGGCAAATCAGTGATATTTCACTGATGCATCCTAATCTGATTTAGGCCTATGCTATTGTGTGGGCTTTAGACCAAAGGGTTCGACCATTTATGGGCTTTAGACCAAAGGGTTGCAGTTCCAAATCTCACCCTTCCACTCCCCACCGCACACCGCTGAGGAGCCCTTGAGCAAGGCACCTAACCCCATATTGCTGCAGGGACTGTAACCAATACCCTGTACATATCATCGCCTTGTAAAACACAATTGTGAAAGGTCTTCTAGTATACCATTCTGACCCTCAGGGACCCTAAACTGCAGAATGTCAATACGATTTCATGGAGACAAAGATTTTACGTAATAAAATGCTAAACAGGGTACTGGCATTTGGTGATGCAATTCAGTTATATATTTTGCTAAAAACAATTTCCAGACTTCCAGACTTTTTTTTTTTTACCAAAATAGAATAAAATGATCATGTGTTTTTGTGGCTGACCTGACCTGATCAGCTGAGAGGAATGTTAATAAAGGATTGATGTGTCTGCATTAAAAGCTTGCCAAATAGACCCCAAAGATATTTAAGACTCCCATAGTTTGTAGCAGCACATAAACCTCTTGCAACTTCCACAAGGAAAGGTACGAAAAAAATCAGCTTGTGCGCAAAGAGAATATTCTTCCCTTCATCGACACTCATTTGCCAGAAGTAGCCAATTAGGGAGAGGAAGAGGAGAAGGAGAGATGATGAGATTCCAGAGGGCTTCGGGGTGAGAGGGGTTGGGTCATGCTCGGAATATTGCACAAAAAGCCGAGTGTGGGAGGGGTTGTGGGCATCGTACGGGGGGAAACTGCAGTCGTAATACCTATCAAGTCTGTGGAGTCAATTTGGCTGTATTAACGAGCATATTTCAAGACCTTGTTTCCATAACGCTTTATATTCATTTTCAAAAAGAAAAAAATGATGTTAATGCTCTAAAATTGTAAAGTTGTACTGTAAAATTGTTGTTCTTTTTGTTTAAATTTGTTAAGGGAAGTCATGCACTTAGTATCAATTGCCTACCTTAAACTCAACTGAAAAAACAAGATTTATGGAAATTTAATTTTAAATGGCTTTAATCGCGTTTTGGTGGCAAACGCGTCTTTCCATGGGGGCATCATCATTCAGGAGGCTATAGCATACGAAGTGCCTTTCAATTAGAAGGTATTGATCCCACCTTTGCGTTGGCCTGTTGGTGGGTCTCACGCTGCTGGGATAGAGGAGACAGGAACCAGCGGCGAGGTGTGTAAGGTCTGTCTGGACCCATACCATAATGATCCATTACTAATGAGAGAAACCGCCAGGAGTCCGAGTATTGACCCCCTCCGCAGTTGGACTAACATAATTAAACAAATCCCACGGATGGCTTCTTTATTTATTTCCATCTGATCGACATGGAGGGAAAGATATCGGAATGGATTGATGTCGGTGTTTGTGTGTGTTTATGTGTGTGTGTGTGTGTGTGTGTGTGTGTGTGTGTGTGTGTGTGTGTGTGTGTGTGTGCGTGCGCGTGTGTGCGTGTGTGTGTAAGTGTTATTTCCTGGGTCCTGTGATCTTGGTATAGTTCACTTCATTAATGAACTAACTGGCGGTCATCTGCCGGCCACTCGGTATACGGACGTGAGAAAGGAGAAAGGGGCCTCATCACATCACAGACAATGAGAGAGGACACTGAGTCCCAATTCCCAACATGACTCCAATGTGTCTCATGTGGACCCTTGTGATGGATGTGAGCTCTTCACTCTGTGTGCGCGTGCACGCGCGCGTGTGTGTGTGTGTGTGTGTGTGTTTGTGTGGTGAGGCAGGTTGTTGTCGTGGTGGTGGTGTATTTTGTGTTTGAGGGAGGGTCTGTTGTTTGTGCTGATGTACTTGTATCATAAAAGGCATACACATATAGCCTACATTCACACACACACACACAGCAGACACACACACACGCGCGTGTGCGCACGCACACATGCATGCACCCAGGCAGGCACGCACGCACGCACGCACGCATGCACGCACACACACACACACACACACACACACACACACACACACACACACACACACACACACACACACACACTTGCACACACTCCCCAAGGTCAGGAGAAAGAGAGGGAAAGAGAGTCCCAGGGGCGCTCTTAAAATGGCACTAAACACTGCTGAGGTAGTGCTTTGTCTCTGTTTGCCATCAACATCAAACTCTTCTGAGAGTGTGTGGGGGGGTGCTGAGGTGGGACGGTGTGTGCACACGTCTGTGTGTGTGTTTATGTGTGTGTGTGTGTATGTGTTTGCGTGTGTGTGTGTGTCTGCTGTGTGTGTGTCTGCTGTGTGTGTCTGTGTCTGCATGTGTGTGTGTGCCTTTGAGAAAGAGAGACAAAGAGATAAAAAAAGACTGTGTGTTGGTAGGGCCTGTTTAGGAAAGTGTCTTCATGGAAAGTTGAGGAACATTGTAATGCCACAGGGGACTTGTGTGTATGCTTGTGCGCGCATGTGTGTGTGTGTGTGTGTGTGTGTGTGTGTGTGTGTGTGTGTGTGTGTGTGTGTGTGTGTGTGTGTGTGTGTGTGTGTGTGTGTGTGTGTGTGTGTGTGTGTGTGTGTGTGTGTGAGAGAGAGAGAGAGACTGTGTGTGAAACTGTGTGTGCGTGTGCGTGTATGTGTTTACGTGTCTGCAATGTTGTTGCTGTTGTTGTGCTGCTTTTATTGCTTATCTCCACAAAAGCAGTTTTTTTACGTGAGCGAGCCATCACTAATTCGCTCCCCAGAGACGGGCTGGATTTAGAGGAAGGTGGCTGCACACATGGTGAGGTCATCTGACATCCCTATGCTTATCAGCACGTACCTCATGCTTCACCCTGGATAGCTCAAGACTCCACTATAGCTACTGTATGTGATTGCATATGGGTATCATGAGGACAGAAAAAAACAAAGCATCCTTTGTTATGCTGATGGACCCGTTAGCTACTATAAACAAGAGGATGCAAGCAAAATCCCTTTCAAATAATATCACAACCGCCAAAGGCACGTGAAGTCAGTCGGGCGTACTACATGCATACGACTTACAAGGATAAAACACTGGCTGTGTGCCATATTCAATAAGTAAATGTAGCAGGCATCAATTTGGTAACTGTCTCCGTCTGGGTTTGTAGGCCATATAAGGTGTTTTTCTTCTGCCAAAAATGCCAAAATTGTACCATTAAAACCCTCTGAGCAATCCCAGAGGTCCTCTGTTGTACAATTGCAAATCAATGTAAAATCACCTCCAACTGACCGAAAAAGTTAAAAGAAGGAAGCTAACGGTTGACTTTAAGGAAACTGGGACACACTTCATAGGCAAACTCTGTACATGTTTGACTCTAGTAGCGTCAAGCAGGAAGTGAGCACATATACCATTTCAGTCTCACTAGCCACTTTGACAGGTAACTTAGCCTTATTCTTTGGTGTGACAAATCACAGTAGTAGCATTACTTATATTGAAATACAAGAATATTCTAAGGGGGGGGTGGGACAAAAACTCTGACTAGCAGAAAGGTTAAATGGCTAGTGATGCAGGGAAAGCACTAACCACAATGGCTGATGAGCAGAAAAGTTAACATCAAGCTCTGATTTCATTACATGGTGACTCCATCAAACTGAAATGAACAAACTCAATTTCAAACAGAAATGTCAATATCTGCCAAGTGTCAAATCTTGTCACGGAGGTGAGGGGAAATTTAGGAATGGAGAGAGAAAACTTGCCAGTGGGGAAAAGTGGCGCCTCCACATGATGGTGAAGCGTCGTCAGCTATATTCAGCAGAGAGCAGAGATATCTCTGTTCCTTCACCTCTGGTTAGGCCCTTGCACTAGAGCTGGCCTCCAGCAGGGGGAGTCATGGGACGCCAATTAAAAACCGTTAATTACTGCTAACACTAAACCAAGAGTCCTTTTAATGTTTTCCTCAAATAGGGTCCTTTAAAGTTCCAGGAATAACGTTGCTGGTGGTGAATTTGACGGGGTCAGAGACTTACAGGCAGGGTGCTTTATGAGGCTAAGCTGATAGATGTAGTCTCAACACCATATCCGTTATGTGGTTGGTCACCTCATGCTGTAATCTAGATTTCATCTTTGATGTGATATCATTTTACCAGTGAAAAATTACATTTTGACAGACAAGCTGAGAGGTTTTTTGCCATTTGGAAAGATGCCCACCTTCCCTGCCTAATTATGTCCAGAGTAATGAGGATTTTCTTTCACTCAAAACGATCTTGAAATAATATGTGAGTGTCTGTGTGCATGCCTGTGAAGAAAGGCCCAGGTATTTATGATGAATCACATACACAACGCAAAAATTGCTATGACATCTACAGTACTGACAACTTGTGTATAAGCATCATATGCATCATCAGATACAATCAGTATCACAGTTCCAGTGCATTGGTTGGTGAGTGTAAGAGCAAAGTTATTACACTTCATTAAATATCCTTCTGATACTGACTTAAGATAATGAGACTTAGCAGAGATTTTGAGAGCGATGTCTCCATGGGTTTCTCTTTGAGTACAGGCTGATGGAACTATCTCTCCCGCAGTGTTATGGGGTTAGCTCTAATCCTAAATCTCACATCACTCACAACCGTCCCCTAGTTTCCATGCGAAGAGTTTGATGAATGTTAACATTATTTTAAATCCCGCATGAGGAGCAAATTAAATCAAATAAAGTGGATTAAAATTCTTAATCAATGGGGAAAAAAAGAATATGCACATATTTTATGTTAAATAGCTAGTTGCCAGATTCATTGTACTACACTTCCTCAAACTTAGCTGGCTAGCTAAGGAAGCCTTTAAATGACCCCCAGTCTCTGT
>NC_085879.1:9240292-9260292 GCF_034702125.1 Engraulis encrasicolus
CACACATACACACACACACGCACACACACACGCACACACACACACACACAAAGGGAAAACTAATCTCAGGGCCATTCACATGCACATGGCATGCAACCACTTACATGTGAATTGTAAATCTATTTGGTAATCACTCACAAAATTGGTCATAGCAATTACACGTACTAAACCAGACAATCCATTTTTTTATTCAGAGAACAATGTATGCCACCATTTGACAACAGGCACTTTGTCTTTTTTGTCTTTTGCTGTTTTTGTCTATCTCTGTGTCTGAATATCTGTTGTTCTGTTCTACTCCTGTATTTAAATACATGGCCACACTTCATGTTTCGTGAAGTGCTTTCACACTTAACACACTGCACATGTCATTACAAGGCGAATTAGGCACGGTTTGCTTTCCCTTAACAGTAAAGGAGCCGTAAACCCTTACCAGTAAAGGAGAGTGCAGAGGCATGTAAATGCTGCCTACCAAGGTGGAAATCCCAGCCTCCGAGATTCAAATCCTGCCACATTTTCAATACGGAGGTTTTCTGAGCCAGTGGATCCAACCAGATGAGCGCACAAATCGCCAGACGGGTAGATAGGTTGACGGGTTAAACCACCTGTGATAAGCTGGTGAATGAACACGCACTTCAGAACTAATGATAACTATAATGATCTACTATAACCATAAAGTCTACCAGGGCTGGACTAGACCCACAGACCAGCTCGGGCATTTTTGGCATAGACCAGCCCCTCAGCACCACCTCATTCTACAATTATGATGGTGAGGATGCTCCGATGGGCCACCGCATCTAAATTGTGGGTGTCTGAGGGAAATTTTGAAACAAACAAGCAAACAAACAAAAAATAAAACAAAAGCTTTGGCCCCTGATGACTTTCGGCCCACCTGGAAAATGCCCTAGTATGCCAGACAACCAGTCCATCACTGAAGCCAGCAGTAGATATGGTCTCCCACACAGAAGAACAGCATTTCAAGGGCTCTGCTTTCTTGTGCTAACTAAATGTGAAGAGAATGTGATGTCCGGGGAAAGAACAAACAGTTTTCCCATAATTCTTTCTGTTTTCACCTCAAAATGCTTTTCAAACATATCTTGTGTGCGTAAATAGCTGCCTTTTAATTAAATGCTTGCTTTATCGTCCTTCCTCTCTCCTCCATGCCCATAACCCAGAACTAATTGGAAGGTTCATGTAATCAAGAATGTGTAATTTGCCGATTTTCTCCAGGAAGGGGGGAAGAGCTAGGAAAGAAGAGATAAAGGACAAATTAAGAAATGAGAGAGGCACCAATAAAAAGTGACCCAATAGGACAGTGATTCTCAAACTGTGGGCTGGGGCCCGCTGGTGGGCCGTGAAGGTATTCCAAGTGGGCCTTGAAATAATTTTCTAAAACTCAAAAAAATATGTGTGTGTGTGTGTGTGTGTGTGTGTGTGTGTGTGTGTGTGTGTGTGTGTGTGTGTGTGTGTGTGTGTGTGTGTGTGTGTGTGTGTGTGTGTGTGTGTGTGTGTGTGTGTGCTGCTACTTTGTGCTGCTATTGTTTATTGGGTCAGAGGTGGGCCCTGAACATTTCTGAACATTTCAAGTGGGCCCCAGATTGGAAAAGGTCGGTAGTTTAGGAGGAGCAGCTGGGAGAGGAGAGTGGTCCAAGGACGTCCCCCTACAATGGCTGGAGGAGGCCATGGCCTACTGTACCTGGGAGCTGTACCGTGTACTTTGGGGACATCAAATGAGCCATCATGCTCCAGGGTCACTTGGTAAAACCACATAACACTCAATGCACTCAATGTATGCATGCACACACACACACACACACACACACACACACACACACACACACACACACACACACACACACACACACACACACACACACACACACACACACACACACACACAAATGAGCAGGGTCACCAGGTACGACCCATACGTACACACATAGAAAAGAGTGCACACACACACACACAAGCATACACTCGCTAAAGCACACACGCACAATCACATACATGCACGTATGCACACAGAGAAACAGAATTTCTCAGAAATAGAATTTACCTGAACATTTTCTCTCTCTCTCTCTTTCTCTCTCTCTCTCTCTCTCTCTCTCTCTCTCTCTCTCTCTCTCTCTCCCTCTCTCTCTCTCCCATACACACACACACAAACAACCTGTGTGCTCCACAGTATTGCCTGCCTGTCGAACTCTCCACTCCACTCTGGTTACCATGGTAACTGTGCAATTGTCAGGCTTCCCAAATTAAGACTTCGCCACTCACTTTTATGCATTACCGGCGAGGCAATCACAGCCGAAATGCATAAAAGATAAAGACAGAGGCAATGGGAGACAGAATGGGAGATGGCAATCAAACGAGAAAAGATGAGAACAAGCCTGGAGACAAATGGGGAAAGAAGGGAGGGCCAAAGACAAATGCATAAAGAGGCGCTGAATTAGCGGATTAAAAGAGAGCATGTTTTTCTTTTTTCCCCCAAATCTGATTTGTCAATTAAACATCACCTCCATGGCTGTCTCTACTGACTTCACACATCATCCACAACATCTGAAAGAAAGCTGCCAGAGTGTTTATGTTCTGTTGTGCAGACCGAGGGTCTCAATCCAAAGATTCTGAGTACCATAGGCCTATAGCTGAGCCTTAGATCAGAAGTGTGTGTGTGTGTGTGTGTGTGTGTGTGTGTGTGTGTGTGTGTGTGTGTGTGTGTGTGTGTGTGTGTGTGTGTGTGTGTGTGTGTGTGTGTGTGTGTGTGTGTGTGTGTGTGTGTGTGTGGTTGTAGTAATTCTACCATGAAGACTCGAGAGGCAAACGAACGTTATTAACATTTATTGAACATTAGACATGATACAGGAATGCATAAAAGTTTGGCGAACAATAACACTTGATAAAATGCATGAATCAGTTTGGCGAAGGTTCCCGTCTTCGCGTTGAACTCCGGGATAGGACAGCATATCCTCCAGCGGAGATGGAGGCGGGCGTAGCCTGCCCCCTAACAGACGGGAACCTCTGGTGACGGTGGACGGAGGGGTGGTGGTGGCTTCAAAATCGGCTTAACTGAAAAGCAGAGAACAGAATGGGTGACAGCTATTTAAACAAACGTGAATGTGATCCATTGGCTGAGAGGTAACGATGCATGAGTGACGCGTAACGGGGGAACCCCCAATCTCGCGTTGTGATTGGTTGGCGATCCTGGGCAATGATGACGCATGTATGATCTGTCAAAAGGAAGATTTGTTGGTTGGCCTAGTAGGCTAAGTTTGACAGCCGAGAAATTCGAGTCTCCCTGGTAGAATTTACGCAAGCTCCCATTAGTAGAAGTAGTAGTAAAAGTAGTAGTATTTACTTTTTCATGTAGGCTGCTATTACTTTTATGCCATTATTTTTGACAGTGACACTGAGGATATGACAAGAAAAGGTTGGGAGAACAAATGAAGAAGGATCGGGAAAAGGGACGGAGTGTAACAGTAGAGTGCCTCAGCCATTTGGGGCATGGCCAAGGCCTACATGTGATCCCTCAGATCCTGATAAAATGATACACATTCAGGTGTTCCATACCTTCTGTAATGTGTACAATGTCCATAAGTTACTTTAAAACTACCGTCATGGACGCGGGCCCGATACTCACTTTGCTATGACTTTGCTTGACATTGAGTCTCTGTGTGTGTGCGGTGCGCGTGAGAGGGGTGCAAGTGCATCCGTGTGCGCATATATATTTGCATCACCCTAATAGTGTGTGTCTGTGTGTCTGTTTTTTATTTGATTTTCAGAAATGATTGTGTGGCTTAGATCCCAAACAATTTCCTGCTTGGAGGCACCGACTGTCAGAAGAATTGATGGTGACACAATTAAGCCTCATTTTCCCCATTTAATTCATCTGCTTTACCCACCCCTAGTATCGCCACAAACTGTCACACAAGCACACACACACGCATGCGCGCGTGCACACACACACACACACACACACACACACGCACACACACACACACGCAGACACACACACACACATACGCACAGCCTTCGTTTGGCCAGGTTAAATGCAGCCGAACTATCTGGGGATCCATAAAGTGTGATTGATTTCCGAAGAGGCTACCTATATAGAACGTAATCGCTTTTATTGGCCAGAGTCTATTTATCTAATCCACCCCTTCCTATGCCCTACTTTTCAGCCTTGTCTGTTTTATGTGCAGCTTTGTTTTGCTATCTTTGGCAAACAAAGTAGGGATAGTTTGCGATAATTTGCCTCTGGGGACTAACGTGTGGTATCTTAGCTAGCAATGATCAAGCCAGTGTTTACTCCCATTATTTATGCCACATCAAGAACTAAATCATGCTATTTATACTCTCCGTGGCGAAAAAAAGAAATAGTGATGCATCTACGGCTATATACAGAAGCCACAAAAAGTGTTTTTAAGTCCCAGGTTAGCAGTGCCAATGGTGGATCTGGCCCAATATCAGGGCGTTTGCATCTGCTCCAGAGTGACGGGTCTGTCTGTAATAGTCAGAGGGGCCGCCACGCGCACAGATAAGAGACATCCTTCATCATTGAAGTCACACGGAAACCTGCACAAAGGCAGCGCGGTGCGTTTGATGAAGAGAAGAATAGCGTACAGTACGGCAGCGGTAGCAGCAATGACTTTAAACCGTCGTTTTTCAATGGACAGATGTGAATGGAGCTTTTTTTGTTGTTGTTGTTGTGTGTGATATGATTGTTGATCTGAATGTGGTGGTGTAGAAAGAAAGAAAGAAAGAAAGAAAGAAAGAAAGAAAGAAAGAAAGAAAGAAAGAGTGAGAGATAAAGCATGTGAAAAGAGGGGAAAGCATATGAAAAGAGGGGAAAGATGGAAAGAGAAAGAAAGAAAGAAAGAAAGAAAGGAAGAAAGAAAGAAAGAAAGAAAGAAAGAAAGAAAGAAAGAAAGAAAGACAGAAAGAAATAAAAAATAAGCAAAATAATAAATAAAGAACATGTCACATTTTTCTTTCCACACGTGTCCTGGAGTTCTCTTGCATGGAGCTCCAGTGCCACCTACTGTCCTCGTCTTCCAGCAGAGACGGAAGGAAAAACAGAGCAGAGAAGAGAGATAAAAAAAAGAGTGGGGGAATGGAATTGAGAGAGATATGGAGTCTGTGCCTGGGTGTCACACGCGAATATAGCCACCACCAAAGGCTGCGGCATGAAAATAAATAAATAAATAAACAAGCGGCATCTTTGACAGCATCCGAGCACCTTCATTCCTTCCTGAACGCGAAAGCTTGTAACGCTGGTTTGTCTGTGTTGGGGAGCCGGCTGTCTGCTCCTTGCTGTGGCATGGCTTTGGTGTCTGTGGACACATATTATTCACGGGGAATTATAATCAGAGAGAGAGAGAGACAGAGAGAGAGCGTGAGAAAGAGAGAGAGAGAGAGAGAGTTGAATTTCAAAACACATTTCTCACATAGTATAGGTACTTCGACACAAAGGGTGGAGGCTGCAACGAGACGGAAAGAGACAGACACCAAGAGATACGTAGTTAGTTACAGAAAGGGAGAGGGACAAACAAAGACAGGGACAGAGACAGAGAGAGAAGCAGAGTGAAAGAGACAGGCAAAGTTACAGTCACAGAGTGGGAGACAAAGTGAAAAGAGGCAGACAGGCAAAGTTACAGAGACAGAGACGAAGCAAGGGAGGCAGGAGGATGGAAAGAAGAGGTTGAAAGAAAGACATTTCTCTGAAGTCTGATGATATTCCAAACATGTGCCTCTCTCTCTCTCTCTCTCTCTCTCTCTCTCTCTCTCTCTCTCTCTCTCTCTCTCTCTCTCTCTCTCTCTCTCTCTCTCTCTCTCTCTCTCTCACACACACACACACACATACACACACACAAGCACACACAATGCCTTCCTATCTGCAACCTTCTCTCATTTTAGCTGTCTTATTCTTTCCCGTCCTCATTTTCTCCACCTCTGTCTCAATTTTCACATCCACATGCACACACGCACTTTTTTAATCCGTTCCCAGTTCTCTGTTTCCTTTCATCGTTCAGTCAATTGCAAGGACCACATCAGTGATCAGTTTAATTGTTTTCTCAGGAAAATACACACCTCTGTGATTATGCATGCACACAGAATCTTTATGAGCGCACACAAACAGACCCCCCCCCCCCCCCCCCGCCTTCTCTCTCTCTCTCTCTCTCTCTCTCTCAATTCAACAGAGCTTTATTGGCATGACAAAACAGCCGTTCGTATAGCCAGTCTCTCTCTCTCTCTCTCTGCCATTGTGTTCCCACAGAACAACAATGTTCACAAGCTCATGTATCTCTCAAACTTGTTCTTCTGATCATCTCTGTAAGAATCACGTAGGCTATTGCATTTCTCCAGCCCCTGCGTTGCACCTGTCTTCCATACCTGTTGCATTAATAAACACAGCTGTGAGTTTCTTCAACCATTTTACCCATGCACGCACACACACACACGCACACACACACACACACACACACACACACACACACACACACACACACACACACACACACACACACACACACACACACACACACGCAGAGACTGACAGACAGACAGACAGACAAAGAGACAAAGAGACAGACAGAAAAATAGACAGAGAGATCAACCGGCACAGACACAGACACAGACACAGACCTGTAAAGAAAGAAAGAAAGGTGTGCCCAGGAAGGTAGAAATCTTATATCTTCACAGAAAGTAGAGTGTACACTCACCGGCCACTACATTAGGAACACCTCTTACAACTGTTCATTGAGGCAAATTTCTGATCAGCCAATCACATGGTGGCAACTCGATGCATTTGTGCATGTAGACATGGCCAAGATGATCTGATAGAGTTCAAACCGAGCATTATAATGTGGAAGAAAGGTGATTTAAATGACTTTTAACATGGCATGGCTGTGGGTGTCGAAGGGTCTGATTTTGAGAATTTCATAAATGGCTGATCTACTGGGATATTCACACAGAACCATCTCTAGGCTTTACAAAGAATGGTACGGAAAAGAAAAAAAAATGCAGTAGGTAGCGATTCTGTGGGCAAAAATGGCTTGTTGATGGCAGAGGTCAGAGGAGAATAGCCATACTGGTTTGAGTTGATACAAAGGCAACATTACGTAAAAAAACCCCACTCATTACAACCGAGGTATGCATAAGAGAATCCCTGATTACACAGCACATCAAATCTTGAGGCAAATTGGCTACAGCTGCAGAAAACCACATTTGGTGCCGCTCCTGTCAGCTAAGACCAGGAAAATGAGGCAACAATTTACACAGGCTCACCATAAACGGCACTAGAAGATCGGAAAAATGTTGCCTGGTCTGATGAGTCTTGATATCTACTGGAACACTCAAGTGGAATGGTCAGAATTTGGCATCAACAACATGAAAACATGGGTCAACCCTGCTTTACATCAACATTTCAGGCTGGGGATAAAATGGCATAAGGATATTTTCTTAGCACAATTTGGGCCAATTAGTACCAATTTATCTTTATTGGAATGACACAGCCTACCCAAGCATTGTTGTAGGCAGTTCAGGCAGTTCTGAAGGTCCAACCCAGCACTAGAGAGGTGTTCCTAATGAAGTGGCAGGTGAGTGTACGTTTGTGTGGACAGAAGGCGAATAAAATAGAGATGTAGAGGGTGTCTTCTACAATTCCATTTCCTCGAAGTTGGTTAGTCAACAGGGGCTCTAGTGCCCCCCAAATGACCTTAGAGAGCCCTTAAGGGCGGATTATGCTCTCTTTTCAGCCTGTTAGAGGTCAACGCAGTTAGTTTAGATTTTTGCTCGATCTAGGTCTGTGCTATCCGTATTTGTCGCAACGGTAGGGGCAGCGATATTGATGGGTCAAACTGCTTTCGATACAAGAAGTAAACTAGACGTGTCTGTTGCTTTGCAGCTACACAGACTCGCAGACAATGAAAATGAAACATTTAATAAATGTCAAGTGCATTTTTGATCACACAAGCAGTCACCGCGGGTAGTTTGGAACGAGGAAGCAGCTCACTGCCGAGAATAGGTCGCACAAAGTGGAATGTTTCCTCGGAAACACTGTGCAGCTGTCCAATAGAGCGTCGTAACTTGCAAGCGCACGTATTGTCTTTGGTTCATGTAAATAAATGAAGCTACAAAGCAGGCAATTTATTTAATGAACATCTCACAGTCCACAGCCCAGTAAAGGTTACAACAAGTAAGTAGCTGTTTGTTCTCGAGCGCGAGGCGAGAGCTCTTGGTCGAGAGGACCAATCACAGTGGCTCCTGCTGCCGTTAACTGCGTAGCTGACTGCGTTCAGTTACAATTTTGGGGAGGTGCACCAGAGTGACTGCAGGAGGGAGGGGGCCCTAACTGTGTTAACTGCGTCACACACGCAGTCAGCCTAGTTTCGGAGCATAAACCAAGACAGCTGAGATAGAGGCACAAATGGGGGGTGTTGGAAAGGCCCATTCAAAATATAAGGAAGACACTCACATCATTCTAAAATTCTATACAATAATCACATAAAAGAACCAATAATAACATAAGAAAATTATTACAATTATTATTATTAGGCTTTAATGTTTTGAAAACTTTTAACAAAATGTTGTGGGGCGGGCGGCGTTGGCATGTTTATGATGAAATCAGGTGGGGCATTGGCATGCTTCCAGTATGATGAGGTCAGGGGGCATTTCAAAAGATTGAAAAACACTGCTCTATACTATTGGTGTGCTGTGCTGTAGGTCTGCATCATAGTCAACACATCCTTAATTCATCTTGCTGTGTTATTCCCTTGCTTTCTGACTCTCTATTTCTTTTCCTTTACTTCTCTGCTCTCTCTTCTCCTCAAATGCCCTTCACTTCTGGCACTGATCACTACAGTAAAAAGCAACAACATCTGGTCACACTGACTGACTGCTTGTGTAAAATGCACATCTTTTTTGTCAATCCATCACCCAGTCTCTTGTTTTTTGGCATCAATCTTTGTGAATTGTTAAGTTTCTTCACGAGCACAATCTGCATTGGGCCCCAAAGGGACTGTTAAGGAGAGAGGGAGAGAACAGTAGAGGAGAAAGTGAAACAGCTGCTGAAAGGAGAAACCCTCCTCTTTCTCTCTCTCTCTCTCTCTCTCTCTCTCTCTCTCTCTCTCTCTCTCTCTCTCTCTCTCTCTCTCTCTCTCTCTCTCTCTCTCTCTCTCTCTCTCTCTCTCCCCTGCAGAAAGTGCAGTTGTGTGCTGAGCCTGCCTGTCTGCTGTTGAGGCGTACGTACGTGTGTGAGGCTGCCCAAGGTAATTTTGAAACAGAACCTGGCTTACAGGAGAATACAGATAAGAGAGAAAAGCTTCCCTCAACGCACCCCTCCTCTCCTCTCCTCTCGTTTTGTATCTCCTTCTCCTCTCCACCCCTCTTTTTCTCTAGCTCTGCCTCTCTACACACACAAGCACGCATTCACGCGTGCGCGCGCACGCGCGCGCACACACACACACACACACACACACACACACACACACACACACACACACACACACACACACACACACACACACACACACACACACACATTCCTTAGTTTTTATACTCTCCCTCTCCTTTCATTACTTCCTTATCTGTTTTCTCTTGCTCTTGCTTTTCTCCTGTGGTCCCTCCATCCTTTAGTCTGTCCCTTTATCTTGCTGTTAGTATTAGTATTGTTATTATATATTATCTCTCCGGGCGGTGGAGTGGAGAGGATTCTGTGTGAGCTCCTGTGTGGGCTCTGCCAGTCTGGAGCCTGAATGGCTTAACACCTACGGCATCTCTACTTTCGTCTAGCGCTTGCATCTCTCCAGCATCCCCTCCTCTGCTTGCCTTTCCTCTCCTCTCCTCTCCTCTCCTCTCCTCTCCTCTCCTCTCCTCTCCATTTCCTCTCTCCTCTCCTCTGCTCTCCTCCCCTCTCTTCTCCACTCCACTCCTCTCCTCTCATCTAGCTCCTCAATCTCTCCAGCACCGTCTCCTCTCCTCTGCTGTCCTCTCCTCTTCTTCCCTCTCCACCCGTCTAGCTCCTCCATTTCTTCAGCATCCCCTCCTCTGCTCGCCTCGCCTCTCCTCTCCTTGCCACTGTCTAGCTCATCCAACTCTACAGCATACCTTCCTCTTCCCTCCTTTACTCTCCTCTCCTCTCATGTAGCTCCTCCATCTCTCCAGCATCCCCTCCCCTCCTCTGCTTTCCTCTCCTCTAGCTCCTCCATCTCTCCAGCACCCTCATCTCTCCTCTCCTCTCCTCCCCTCTTGAGCGTTAGACTCTTTCATTTCATCTCTCCAGCTCTCTAGGAATCCAATTCTACATAATGTAACACACTGTCAGCTTGCCTGTCTGTCGTCACTTTTTGCATTCCCTCTGCCAATGATTTTGTGTTTTACTTTACTTTACTTTATTATACAAGAAAAGTTTACAGTTAACAAGTCAGATATCGTTAACAGGCCTGCCTCAGCTCAATCCAACACTCTCAGAAATAAAGGTACAGAACTCGTTGCTGTGGCAGTACCCTCAAGGGGAGTACCATTGCATTGCTTGGGTGGTACTGGTACCTCAAAAAAGAGGTGACAGATGCACATAGGTCAACATTGCAAGAAACTGAACGCACCTCTTACCAATCAAGCGACACAATGGTACTCCCCTTGAAGGTACTGCCACAGCGATTTAGAAGCCTCCTGTTCTGTAGTGCAAAAAAAGCAGCTTGATATAGGCTAAAAGGCATCGTACAATTAGAGTCAAAAACACCACACAACAAAAAATTACACATTGACCAGGGTATAGGCGTAATACTTTATGAATTTCATGCCAAAAATGAAGTCCGCTTCTCATTCAAGATGCCTTTAAGAGTCCCTGTTCTATATTTACCTGGCAGGGGAGATCTTCATCTTCAGTGAGGCTCAGTCATCCTAACTGTTGTCTGACTTGAATGAAGGAATCTCAACTGTAGAAATTCTGGTAGTGGGGCACTGCTTTCTTGCTCTTCCCCAATAAGAAAAGAAGAAGAAAAAGATTCCCTGTTCTGAACTCCTATGCATAACTCAAGTCATTATAGTTCCCATGGGTTTGTTAAAGTTCCAGTGAGGCAGCACCTTAACACATGGTCATACACAGTAACTGTATAACTGGCTGTTTGTTGTTTGGCATTACTGCATACTGTAGGCTAGTCAGCCATACATTGAGTTTATAGTTAAAATGGAAGATTATCAAATTTCATCTTTATGCAATAGGCGGTGGGCAAAGTGCATCTAAGTCAGTTATGCATTAACAAAATGCCTTCCACATTAATAATTTCCCTTAGGCCTATATTTTATCTTATTGACTTATCGCATAGATGTGGGCTAATCTGCGGAGTGTTTCATTATGTTGTTTGTGCTTAGGACCTCTGTTTCTGCTCACATTTACAAAATGGGTCCAGGGCCAGAGATTTTAACATAGGCCTATATATGTGTTGTACTAGCAAGCTAAGCAAACTGGGATAGTTTAAAGGGCCTAGCATCACTATTTTTTGTTGGGAGGAGGCTGCAAACTCATGCTAAAGATTATTTTCAAACATGATCCAGTTGGCACATATTGCCAGCCTTTTGCCACCCTCCTCTCTTTTCTTGTCCCGCTCAGATAAATCCCTGTGTGGCTCAGCACACCACCTGGGCCTCATCTTGTTTACACGGAAGCAATAGTGCACACAAAGCACGGGCAGGGACAGCATTTTCTGCTGGCAAAAGAGGTTGCGGCTAGACTTTTTGAGCCCCTATGAAAGAACTACAGTCTTGGGCCACCCTACCCGTAAATATTGTATTCATTATTATAACCACAATCAGGGCCAGATTAAGATCGCCCAGGGCCCCTAGGCTACATTTAGCAATAGCCCCCCACCAGGCAGAAAATAAATCATCATCAATAAAAATTACATAAACAGTGTCATCATTTCGAGCTATAAATTAGGTCTGCCAACTATGCAATGCAATTTCCCATTGGCAACCCAAGTTGCTAACTGGCTGACAACTACGCTTTCGAGGAATGCACTCCTGACTTGTTATCAGAAACCTCACACAAACACATACAGCCTCAGATGTTTTGGTTCTCTCTAAAGATGTGGGTTTCTGGGTGATTCCAGGTATTCAGAAATAGGCCTTTAGTACCATAGTCATTTTCATTTCAGCTCACATTTTCTGAAAATATTAAAAAATGTCACATTTGTCATTGAGGTTTTATCATCTAATCCACTAAGCTGCAGAAGATCATCTGTTTCAACAGTTTATGATTTCCAAATGGCAGTGTGAATATAATAATGACACATAATATGCACTAACCAGGTATAATAGATAGATAATGGGCGTAAGGGGAAGTGAAAAGTAAGCCATCGTATCAGCCATGCAAATCCACAAAAGCCGTTCCATCATACTCACCTTTAGGATATACACTACAGCGGAGGAATGAGAGAGAGAGAGAGAGAGAGAGAGAGAGAGAGAGAGAGAGAGAGAGAGAGAGAGAGAGAGAGAGAAAGAAAGACTGTAAAAAGACAAGAGCTGAGACAGAGTTTGAACAGAAAGAATGGGGACTAAAACTAACAGAAAAAAACATGTAAGAGTAAAAAAAAAATGGAAAGCAGAGTAAGAGAGAAAGCATATGAAAAATGGGAAAGATGGAAAGAGACAGACAGAGATACAGAGATAGGAAGACAGAAAGTCAAAGAAAGCCAAAAGGAAAGAAAGAAAGAAAGAAAGAGAAAGAAAGAAAGACAGAAAGAAAGAAAGTGAGCGAGAGGAAGAAAGAAAGAGTTGATACAGGGACAGTCGTGTGGGTTAAGGACATGCTTTGATGAGCTGTTAAGAGATCTGGCGGCTGAGCCGAGCCAGAGAGAGAGAGAGCTGGCGGAGGGAAGCAAACGCAGCCAGGAGTTGAAAGGCAGCCGTAGCAGCCAAACGCATCTGATGGCGTGTTTTTGGATACGAGCTGTGACTTTTAACATCAGGCAGAGTGGGGCTGCCACGGGAGCGGGTGGAGGTGGGGGTACGTGGGTGTTGGATGAAGGGCAATGGAGAAGCGTTTTGTCCCAGGTGGGCTTTGTGTGTGTGTGTGTGTGTGTGTGTGTGTGTGTGTGTGTGTGTGTGTGTGTGTGTGTGTGTGTGTGTGTGTGTGTGTGTGTGTGTGTGTGTGTGTGTGTGTGTGTGTGTGTGTTTGCTGCTGTTTGTTTTGTTCGTGGGTGTATTGGGGAGTGGGGGGGGGGGGTACGGTTGTTTGTTTTTCAGTTCTGAGGAAAGTACAAAGAGACTGAGCTATTGAAGTGTGAGGTATCCCACACACCGGTACAAACACACGTTACACACACACACACACACTGAATATTTAAACTCATCCATCATATATATAATACACAACACACATACTGTATGGGCAAACCCCATACAACGGGCCACCAGAGAGCCAAGTTCAAAAATGCACATTATTCACACAGAGTAGGCTAGCACAGACTCACCAGTCTCTCTTACCCCCAGACATTGTACTCAGACTGCTATGCACTAACAAAAGTGTAGCCTAGCTCTTTTCTCTCTCTCTCTCTCTCTCTCTCTCTCTCTCTCTCTCTCTCTCTCTCTCTCTCTCTCTCTCTCTCTCTCTCTCTCTCTCTCTCTCTCTCTCTCACTCCTTTGTTCTTCTCATGGAGGGAGAGATAACAGAGTGCCACATTCCTTTTCTTCTCTTCTCTCCATTGCAGGTGGTTTTGAAGTGTGGGTGGGGAGAAATGTCAACACCGCGCTGGTCTTCTACCTCCACCTCCACCTCCACCTGAGTTAGGACACACAGCAACAGTGGCACATTCACAATAACACACAAGAGAGGGAGAACATCTCTGATATTTTTTTGTTTTGTTTCGTACTTATTTTGATTTTGAAAAAGGATGTTTTACGGCTGGACCCACCCACCAGCACTCCAGGGAAGTTCTCGGAGGACAGAACAAACTTTTAGATAGTTATTTCCAAATAACTCATAATAAATTTGCAGAATCATTAAAAAACTACAAACCTTCATATTCCAGGTCCACAGACCACACATTTGCATATGTTCGTTTGTCAAGTTGGAACACCTACCCCCCGGCTCACGGACACCTGACGGATAGTCGTCCGATACAGTAAGTTGTACACGCCCAGTAGCCATGACTTTGGCTTTTGCCACAGAGTAAACAGGAGGTTGCCCTGGGGTTCTAAATATGTATAATATGTAGGCCTTATGTGCATGTGTGCATGTGTATACTGTATGTGCATGCCCGTACGTGTACATATTGACAGTTTGCTTGGACATGGTTGGGAAACACACTGGCCATGCACGGCTATTTGGATTTGTAGCTATGCAGGTTTTAATTCCTGTCCTCAAGGGAACATGTGCCTAATCGAGAGCCAGCATCCTTTATTACTCAAGAAAAGACATTATTTCACTCTGGCCCATTTTCCTGTACTTTTTGTTCTTTCCGTTTCTTCTGCCCCCATCAACCCCATCTTAAAAGCACATTTACTATTTTAAGTTACAACAAAACAATTATTCGCTGGAATAATGAGAAATTTCACGGTCCATATCTATTCATCTAATCTCCCCTAATATCTCAGTTTGTGTGATTAGGCCAATGTTTATTTGCCCTTGCTGAAAATGGGTTTCTGCTACAGTACATCTGATACCGTGTCTAGACAAAAATAGACACATCAAAAAACAGACATTCCGCAAAGGAGAGGATAAACAACATTTGTACCCGAAATACTTCAACAAACCAAAATATTTCCGAGCCAAAACAAAGCCTCATCTAAAACGAAACGGGATGGTACAGAGAAGTTGCCCATACTGCGATGTTAAAGGGGTAGTCCGGTGTGAAATGGTTTACGTTGTGTCAATATGTGATGCTGAGCGCTGACGTTTGCCTCATACCTCGCATCCAAGGGTCCCCTGCATTCCGAAATCCGAGTGGTAGGCGGGACCCCGCGAGCTAGGTGAAATGCAGCTTCTGTTGGGAGGTCGTGGCACCTGGGTTAGCCATGGGGCTAAATCTTTACTTTACACCCATTTACGAGGCTCAAAGTTGCAAAAATGTTGATCCCGTAGTGTCGGGTGGTTGTTGACATGTAAATCCAGGCACTGAGAAGTTTGATAGTGCACCGTTGTTTTAACTACAATTACGTTTTTGAAGGCTGCGCCTCGGAGGACTCTGCCGGGCGCCGCCATCTTTTTTTCTAGTCGCGATACGTCAATAGGTCATGTGATACATCACGTGGTTATTGGACTGCAGTCGGAGACCGTCTAAAACTGACTTCAGCTTCAGCGACAAAATATTACAGTACTTATAGGTTTGGTTTTTTTTTTTTTTATATATACAATGGGTGTTTTGTCGCTGAAGCTGAAGTTTTAGACGGTCTCCGACTGCAGTCCAATAACCACGTGATGTATCACATGACCTATTGACGTATCGCGACTAGAAAAAAAGATGGCGGCGCCCGGCAGAGTCCTCCGAGGCGCAGCCTTCAAAAACGTAATTGTAGTTAAAACAACGGTGCACTATCAAACTTCTCAGTGCCTGGATTTACATGTCAACAACCACCCGACACTACGGGATCAACATTTTTGCAACTTTGAGCCTCGTAAATGGGTGTAAAGTAAAGATTTAGCCCCATGGCTAACCCAGGTGCCACGACCTCCCAACAGAAGCTGCATTTCACCTAGCTCGCGGGGTCCCGCCTACCACTCGGATTTCGGAATGCAGGGGACCTTTGGATGCGAGGTATGAGGCAAACGTCAGCGCTCAGCATCACATATTGACACAACGTAAACCATTTCACACCGGACTACCCCTTTAATTGAGAAAGCACAGTGCCATTTCAAGTCCTGTCGAAGTTGTGTTCATATGCCTGTTCCTCAGTTGTTATTTCTCCATGACTGACCTGCAAGTTTTAGTTCTTTGGGAAGAGGATAAACTAACCCTGCTGTATGAGGACAGCAAGTCATATGTCCAGTGTACAGGATGTAACAGATCATCCCAATCCATTGTTACATAGCAATATCACTGCCCATATTAACCATCTGGTATAACTTGTTCCATTGAAACAAGGCCGACAGGCGGACAACAGATGCGTCCCTCTATGCCAGTTCCAACCTTTTTTCCCCCCAAACGCCCCGCTGGCCTCCTCCTAACCTGTCAACGGCATGAACACGACGGCCGGTTCGTGCTTAGGTGCGGGAACGGGCTCCAGCACGGTTCTCAGTCGGCCTGAATGCGCCTTCTGAGCGCAACGGAAAGCACCTGTGGGGTCCACGCGCCCGCCAGCAGAAAACAAATGAACCTCCCTTGCAATGTGTCTGAGAACATCAGTAACACACCGTATGTCAAATGGCGCATTTGTCTACTTGTAGCCTAGTTGGAGCACCATGTTTCAGTGTGCAGCACACACTGACTCACTACTCACAGAATGTTTGCAAACTCGCTGAATATTAAAAGGGAGGCTCGTACATACTCTGGTCTTCTGAGCCCGAGTTTGTTGACTGGAGAAAAGCGGAGGAAAATGAATGTTATGAAAGAAAAAAGCTAACCAAAGGTTACAGGTCCACGTTTAGAGGAAGAGCTGTAGGCTATGCGCTGCTGGTCACCTGTCAACTAACTACGGTTCCATGTTGTGGAGCGTTATGCAATGCAAACGCCCCTCTATCCGAGCACAAACATCTGTGTCAAATACTGCCTGCCGACTTCTAAATCATTCATTTCCGCGAGTTTCTGATGAACCAAAATAGCTGAGCACACGCGACACTATCATACACAACATGATAAAGTTCCCTTCACATTTCACGCACAAGTGTACCACAAGACCGTGAACACATGAAGTGACACTCACAGTGGTGTTGGTGTGCTGTGGAGAAGGAACGAAGTTGCCTGCCACTGCCCAAACGAAAAACAATGCAGAAAATTGAATGCCCCCCTCAGTTGTCTTACAATGCAATCAGCTTAGCCTTGCTGGTGTTCTGACAGGTTTTCCTACATTGTCATATTTTCCTACGTAATATTGTTTACAGTAAAATACAAAACAGTAACACCAAACAGGGTGTTAGATTTAGGAGATGAAAGATATGAAAATAAAATCGCATGGTCATGGATACAATTACTACCAAAAACCTGGATTTTTATTAAACGTTGGGCAGTCATGGATGAGTGGTTAGGGCGTCAGACTTGCATCCCAGAGGTTGCCGGTTCGACTCCCGACCCGCCAGGTTGGTGGGGGGAGTAATCAACCAATGCTCTCCCCCATCCTCCTCCATGACTGAGGTACCCTGAGCATGGTACCGTCCCACCGCACTGCTCCCCATGGGGCGCCACTGAGGGCTGCCCCCTTGCACGGGTGAGGCATAAATGCAATTTCGTTGTGTGCAGTGTGCAGTGTTCACTTGTGTGCTGTGGAGTGCTGTGTCACAATGACAATGGGAGTTGGAGTTTCCCAATGGGCTTTCACGTTTTCACAAAATCGCTAGCAAAACCGCTAGCATAACGAGTCAGTTAGCTAAGTTGCCAGGGTCACACTTCAATTTCTAAGACACACATACACAAATAACGATAATAAACACACACTTGTAGTGTAAATTGTAAATTTAAGAACTGTATTCATCTGTTCTCCGCTAATATTGCACAGTCTTAGGATCAGCTGGTGTTGACATTTCATGGTCTGCGCATGCCAAATAGGGGTTTGTAGGATTATCTGGAGTATTTTACAGAACACCGGTTTGGTAACATATCATATACGTTTTGGCATGCATTCGCTGCAGGCCAAAATGCCTCTCTGCCTCCGCCTTGTGGACACAGGAAGGAACAATTGAAGGAATGCGTTTCAGGCGGACGGACGGACGGACGGACAGACCCTCTTATAGAGATGCTGGGACGCATCTAAAAAGAACACCCAATACACACCTGTCATTTGTCCTTGCTTAGCTTAAGATACTACCTTACTACTCAGGCCTTCAGTTAGATTTGATGAATACATGGAAAACTGCAGAACAGTAGTCCTTTGGCACTAAAAAAATAAAATTAGTTTTTACATCCCATCTACTCCGCTAAACCTCCCTTTCCTTTTTTTTTGCTATGTAATGACAAGGGGAAAAAGATATCAGGCAAGTGTGGAGTGTTTTAAGGAGTAATTAAGCCTATTCAGACAAGTACCCACATTTGAAGTTTCTTGTGATCATCAACAGCCTTGAAACTTCTGGTCCAAAAACTTAGCTATGAATAGTCATGTACAAACATTAAAAAATACTGGGGAATTAACATGGATGGGTTAATGTTGAAAGAGACAAAACCAGCATTAAAAGGTCATGTGGAGAGAGTTGTGCTTCACCAGGCACCCGAGATGAATAAATTCCACTGAGTGGGTGGATGACATGTGGCAATGGCCTCAGGCAGGGAGCAATTTGTTAAAACAAGATGTGGGGGCGTTTTTTAATTCATGGAAATGAACATTGTATATTTAACCTTTCCAACTAGGCAGGCCGTGTTACTTTGACTATTGTTGTTTCCAGAAATGCCTTACAGTCACATTTGACAGTTACATGTTAAATAAACAAAACTGTTGCATTCTGACAGACAAGAGCACAGTTTGACTGCAGCCTAAAAGCAGCGAGTTAACTGCTTGTGGCCAAGGGATGCATTGAGCTCTCAACAAAAAACATTAAATAGTGAAACTTCAGTTTCGCAAACTTTGGCAAAAGCCTTCTTGTACGGGCGGAGAAAATTGTTGTTGTGTTGTGGAAAAGTGAGAAATGAGAGCGCATTAAGGGTCATTCTCACATTTGTGAGAATGTGGGGGTTTTAAAAGGAGAGAGTGTGCCACTGCTCTGCCTTCTCTTCTTGCATCGTTGCTGAGCAGCTCCTTAGCCAAGGGCAGGAACTGTGATCACCAGAGCCCAAAGAGCAGAAGAAGAAAGGAATGCAGATTGAGAGAGAGAGAGAGAGAGAGAGAGAGAGAGAGAGAGAGAGCAAGGGAGAGGTAGCAGAGAAAGTGCAGAAAGTGGCCTCATGCTCCAAATCGCTCCTGAATCACCACCCACCACAGAGAGAGCGGCGTGTGGGCGGTCACACCAGAGGATCTGGGCTCCTAGGAAGCTCCCTGGGCCATAGCCATCCGTCAGGGATGCTGTGCACATTGTGGGGGCGAGGTGGGGTGGGGTGGTGTGGTGTGGGGTTGGGGGTGCAGCTGTACCCTGGTGGTTTAATCCAATGCCAAAACGCCTTAAGGCCTCCTCTATTCTGTGATGGGTACTCTAGCTGCAATGGGTGGGTGGCTGGTTTGGGATGGGGAAGGGAGTGGTAATGTTTAAAGCTTGGATGGGGAGGGGGTGAAGTCAAAAGGATTGCCTTCAAGTCTCTCTCTCTCTGTCTTTATCTCTCTCTCTCTCTCTCTCTCTCTCTCTCTCTCTCTCTCTCTCTCTCTCTCTCTCTCTCTCTCTCTCTTTCTCTCTCTCATCCCTGAGACATACACATGCAAGTTGTTCCAGTTTTCCTGGAGGCCCTCGGGTGTCCTCGGCTGTGCCTGCCTCTTCAGGATCAAGTGGCCCCACAGAGCAGGAGAGGAGGATACAATTAGCGGCTAATGGAAGAGCTGCCTCACTGGCTGCCAGGAGATGCCTCCTTCTCCGAGACGCGGCAGTAAATGAGAGAGGCATAGGGGTGGCAGAGCAGAGGTGAACCTAATTGGGTCACATCACTTATTACGCCAATGCTAAATGACCCCAGTACCCCCCTAACCCTCTGGCTTGCAGTACGCCCCTAACCTAGTTTAAGCTCGTACCAAGAAAGGAATCCATGAATTCTCTCAATTTATGTCTAATGTCTAATGACATCTTGTACTACTTTATTACCAGCTCTACACTTTTTAGTGGTAGCATTTGTCACAGTGTAAAAGATCAGTTGGTTTATTTGTGGTATTTTTCACAGGGAAAGTGATCTGTCGATAGCCCATTAGTATTTCTCCCAGTGTACTGCAAGTGATAGGTTGATTAC
>NC_085879.1:9265292-9380292 GCF_034702125.1 Engraulis encrasicolus
AGTGCACTGCATCTTCTTCATTGAAAATTGAATGTACAAGTGCCAGCATCTCAAAGAGACTTCATTGGTTTGGAATACCTCTGTTTGAAGTGCAGTTGAACATTTTCAACCGAGGCAAACATAGACTATTATTCCTAACAACAAAGGAATCATACAAGTCAGTCTGGATAAAGGAGATTGCTAAATGTTATGGAATGTAACACTTAACACTTCAAAGTTAAAGCTACAGTAAGTGCGGCACGGAGCACTGTAGAAGCAAACTAAGAAAAAAGGCAAGTGGACTGATATAGAGAGAGGGTAATAACAGAAATGAGGTAGTAACAGAACAGCCAAAGAGAGAAGTGAATGATGCTCAGTGATTGATGGCTGTTGTCATCACTGTCTCTTCAGTCAGTCACTCGGTTTCTCTGATGACAGGAGTGTGATTTATTTTATTGGCATTTTAAAATTGTTTCAAGAGATATTAAGTTATTGCTGTTGGGAACATGTGCACTACTTTACAAACATTGTTACCATAAATTATTTAAGCTATTCGATTCTAATACTGTTGTGAGTTTAGAGGTTTTTGAATTACTAGTATGCAATTTCTACATGTTTCTAAATCATTAAATATAATTTAAATATTTAGACAGTTAAGAGTTTTTGGAAAAGGGGCAACAGACCAATTAGACTAAACTATGAGAATAAAACTAGACCCATTCCAAAGCTTTGATAAGAGTTAGTGATGGAGTCTCGTGTCCATCCCTAGCAACAAGCACACAAGGCGAGTAGTATACCCATACTTTTGCGAGGAAAAGCAAAAACGTGTTAAGTCAGCAAAGTGTGTGTTCAGCACAACGGAAGGCTCCAATCATCCCACGGGGCCGGAGTGTGTCCATCGGGAGATGCACAGGAGAGGAAGCAGGCCAATGTGATTGATGGACCCGCTACCGCCTCAGCTTTGTTAACTTTTTTTTCTGCGTGTCTCTCCAGATTATGGCTTTGTTATGATGCTATCAGTGGGGCTCCCATGTCTCAATGTAGCCTGGACAAAGAGATCAGGCACACAATCAAACAATATACACACAGGTGTGTGTTGTGTTTATTGCTAAGAAAAAAAATAATTCTTGATTATTGTTTTCCTTTGAGTTTGGCTTTTATTTGCCAATTTAGATTCACATCATGCTTTTGGCGAGGAACACCTGCAGAGTTATTTGTGCGGTGCGGAATGCCGGCACATTTCTTTTATGAGAACCCTTTTTTTGCAATTGTGTTTTGAGGTTATTTCTGAGGTCAAATTTATTCATTGAATTAGAGGTGAGGCAGCTCTTTCATCCCACTGTGATAACAGCCTTTTCTTCCCCTTCTTTCCATTTTTCCTCTATTGTTTTTTCCAGCTGACTGATTTGATAAATGGCTGCCTATCAGGACGAGGCTTGATAAAACAAAGTGAACCGACTCCACGGAGCACAGAGTATAGGAGGGTGCAGGAAGACAGGAGTGGAAGAGGCGAAGAAAAACAAAACAAAAACAGCGAGGGAAGAAAGAACAGAGGGGAGACTGGAAGTTTGTAAATGAATAAAAGGACCATGAAAACCCATAAATGGTGTTGGAACAAGAAAACATTAGAAAAACAATGTTATTGTGCATCTTGCTTCCTCTGCCAAACAAAGGCTAGGTAATTACTCTGGGTTTCGAGTGCTTGTTCAACATTAGAATTGTTCAGGGAGTTTGCCTTGTATTCATGTTACGTATGTGCTTATTTATTTGTTTGCATTTACATGTAAGACAATAATTTCCTCTGTGTTCTTTTCATTATTCATTTCATTACTGAAGTCAAATGTTTGTTCATTGGTTAGAGCAAATGAATCGCGTAGGCCTCTCATTGTTTCTTGGCCCACTGAAGGAACATGGCGTTGGTCCAAAGTAATCACGCGATAATAACACACAGAATTGATGATGGAGAGACCGCCATGGCCTAGTGGACCGCACAAAAACATTTGACTAAGGAAGACTTTGTGTGTGTGTGTGTGTGTGTGTGTGTGTGTGTGTGTGTGTGTGTGTGTGTGTGTGTGTGTGTGTGTGTGTGTGTGTGTGCCAATTGCTTTAAAGAAGTGCGTCAGCACATGCTGTCACATTCGCTGACAAAGACAGCTCTTTTTTAATAATAGATGCTCATCGTAGAACCTTGATGACACAGCAAAGTCATGCAATGTGCTCCTCACACCTTCATAGTGGCACACAAATGATCATGATGATGATAATGATGATGATAAGGATTTTGTGTGTGTGTGTGTGTGTGTGTGTGTGTGTGTGTGTGTGTGTGTGTGTGTGTGTGTGTGTGTGTGTGTGTGTGTGTGTGTGTGTGTGCATGCGTGCGTGCGTGCGTGCGTGCATTTTCTCCCCGGACAATTGCCGTCTTCTTGGCAGCCTGCAGAATGTAAGAATATGCTTGTATGTGTATTTGACAGCACTTTGAGTCAACTAGTTGTGCTATTATGTTATGTTATGTTGTTGATGATGATGACTATGACGATGATGATGATGATGAGGATGAGGATGATGATGATGATGATAACGATTATCATCACACAGCTCTGAGGAAGCAGAGAACGATTGAATGCAAACTCATGCAATATCCCCTCAATAAGAGCGCCACACTGATACACTGCGATCATCACCACCTTCAACATCACAGTCATCTTCATCACCATCCAGGTCTCATCCAGGATGTAAAGGAGCTTACAGTATCTCTTCACTCTTTCCTTCTCTTTGTATGCAGTGTCCCCTTCACAACCTCTACACAGTGGCACCCTGGAGTCATCACCGTCTCATCATCATCATCATCATCATCATCATCATCATCATCACTACCTTCATTCGTCTACTGCCTACCTGTCTTCCCCTTTCTCTCTCACCAATGAGGAAATGAGGCGGATGGGTAGGAGCAGGTCTGCACGTTTGTTGGGTAGGCATGCAGGCAGGCGGGCAGGCAGGCATCAGGGAAACCATCCAGAAGGTTCCAGTGGGAATAGCGTGGAAACCGAAAGCCATTACAGAGGGACTCTGATTAGGTGTGCCCCGGGGGGGGGAGCTGATGAAAAGACTACGCTAGGCAGCCCTGAGGCCCTCTGTAAGGATGGGATGGGGGGGGCAAATCTACGACTTACGATGGATGCAACAGGCCACATTGCTCTTTTTATCTTTCTGCCTGAGAGGAGGTTTGCATCTGTCTCCATCGAGGCTCTAGGAAATAAGATGATGGTTATGGGGACTGGTGAGGAGGAGGAAGAATGGGCTCAGAAGTGCGCCAGAGAGAGAGAGAGAGAGAGAGAGAGAGAGAGAGAGAGAGAGAGAGAGAGAGAGAGAGAGAGAGAGAGAGAGAGAGAGAGAGAGAAAATTAAGAAACAGCGCTGACTCTTTGGCCTCTATCTCAAAGGACTCATGCCTTTTCTTGCATGGTTGTATTTTCTGCACTCTTTTGAAATGAAAAACAACATTGCATCACTTTCGCCAAGTCCAAGGTTTACACATTTTCAAGCTCTGGTTTATCCCCTGCCCATTCATTCCGGTTCTGGCCGCAGCAGCCTCCTGTGTGCCTGAATGCTTGAACCAGTCTGTGTGTTTGATTTTCTAATTTTGTTCAATTGAATAATAAAAGTCATAAATAAGTAAAATGTCCACATTGTAATCAGTTGGTCTCTGCTCTTTTTCGGCCTTCCTCAAAGTTGTGACATCAGAAAAAATAAGGAATGGGCAAATAGCACAAAATGGAACCAATGACCAGTTTACACACCTGGTGTAGCTTTCTGCGGATGAGGTCTTTGTTACCATGTGTTGCCATGATGAAAGACCTAAAGGAGGCAGAGGCTTTTTTCAGGTCACAGAAGAGATGCTTTGAGTCAGTGTAGACGCAGTCTTTCCTGCATATATGCAGTACATTCTGCGCCCCACACACACACACACACACACACACACACACACACACACACACACACACACACACACACACACACACACACACACACACACACACACACACACACACACAAAGAGGCGAACTGGAAATTCGAGAGAAGGTTTTTCATTAAGCCGTATTAGCAAGCTTCGGTGTCTGTTGCCATGCTAGGTGCAATTTGTTAGCAGTTATCATCTCTTCCAAAAATAACCGAGCGGTTCAGAGCAGGAGCAGAGCGCTACGGAACAAAATTTTAATAAATGTCATGTTGCCTGGGTGAGAATCAAATTTAGCAGGCCCCAAAAAAACCAACAACATAGACAAACAGCTTGAATAAGCGAATGACATGCAAACCTAATATGCCGGAGATAAATTATTTCTTTTTCCACATATTTAATTTATAACTGGAAATGTGTAAAAAGGTATTAAAATAGCTCCCCTGGTTCTCTTCAATGCGGCATGGATGAGCCTTGCCCCTGGTACAACAATAAAATGGCTGGGATAAGTACGGAATGAAAAAATATTGTATTATGAAATTTCCCTACAATATTACAAAAACTGTGGTACCACCAAAATGGGTATTATATTGTGTTCAGTTATTTGTGCAAGCTTTGGGGACAATTAGTGTTTTCAATAGTTTGTTGAAACACCGCTATTATTGCAAGGAGTGTGTTCTGCAAAGTTTTCTTTTTAATGCCGTTAACTTGAATTTTTTAACTAAGCACTTTGTCCTGCTTGCCTACTTTTTCATGTTTCTGAAAGGAACATAAAGCTTTTTTCTCTTCACTTATAAGTGGCCTCTTAGCTCTCTTCAAACTAGGCTAGCCATCATTCATGCTTCTTCACGCAGACCTATTTCTATATCTGCACAAGACATTCTAATTTTAATCCAAGACACCACTGATTGCCTTACTGAGTGGTTGGCAAGTGTTCCTGGGGTTCTGGGCTTTGCTTGTTGCAGTAATGGGTGTCATTTATGAGGGGAGGTGGAAGGGCCATTGTCTGGAGGCAACAATTCATCTTGTTTCAAGAATAACTAGGAACAAAGTATTCAAAGTCACTTTGGGAACTCAAGCGTCAACATGAATAAAAGTAACAGTAATTTATGCAATGTAAATTGCATGGACAATTTAGGTTCATATATTACAAAACAATAATACTCACGTTATGTGGTATACAGGTAGTTATGATGCAGTGTAGGTGTCCATGTGGTTCCTTCTGGTTCTACCACCCATACATTCTTGACAGAGAGTAGTGAAAATTAATTTCAAGCTCTTGCCAAACCAGGTCAGGAGAAGAGCTATGACATCCTTGCCACTAATACATTCCATCAAAACCAGATTGGTAGATCGGACAGACAGTACAGTTGAAAGAATTGATGCAGAGTCAAGGAAGGATACCTCTTACTGCCTGTTTCTTCTCTGCTCAGCCGAGATAGCTACCAGTAGCCTGTTACAGTAACAACCCCTAAAGCCTAACTCCTGATTCAGGAGCAGTTTGTTGCTCACCTCGACGGGGAGGTCATATCAACGAGACCCTGGTCAAGATGTTGGGTCATCCTGGTCGGCCATATTTTACTCATCTTCCAAGCTCTGCTTCAGCTCCGTCTGATAGTCCCAAGATGTCCATATTTCATTCAGAGCCCTGGCTCTCCATCAGCAGGGCCGGATTAATGCACAGGCTAGATATGGCTACAGCCTAGGGGGCCCCACCTGCCAGGGGGCCCCGTATTGGCCAAAGGGTGGGGACAAGATGTTGAAAAATTTGTCTGCAAAAATATGCTATTCTTAATTCCTATCTTGGAATTATGATGTGGCCTATGTAATTTTGACGTGCAATTTACTTTCTGCGGGGCCTCCAGTCACCTGTTGCCTAGGGGCCCCTGCCCATCTTTTAATCTGGCCCTGTCCATCAGTTCCTGGTGTTCCCAAGAGGCGAGGACTACTCGGCTCGATCCGCTGCCAATCTTGAGCAAACTTTTGCTGATTTTATGAAGCCGTGTAATGGAGGCTTTTAAAATAAAAGTTCATTTTTCCTTATTGTTTGCCCAGACAATCTCCTCTGCCCCTCACTAAGGGATGTGTGCACTGAGCACTGAGCGGGGGAGCCACGGGGGGAAGGTGATTCATTGCATACTCATCTATCAAAGACAGGAGAGGAGAATGAGGGATAGAGAGAGCAAGAGTGTGAGATGAAGAAGGAGAGAAGGAGAAAGAGAGGGAGAGATCAAGAGGGAGAGAAGGAAGGAGAGAGAGGAGGTTAGAGAGAGAAAGAGAGAGGAAGAGTGTAAGGAGAGAGGGATATGAAAATGGAGAGAGAGAAAGAGACAGTAAGAGAGAGAGAAAGAGAGAGAGAAAGAAAGAAAGACAGGGGCCACAAAGATGAAGGATGGCGCGATGTTGTGTTTTTCACCTTCATACATCACGAGCAAAGAATCCATCCATTATGAGTGATCGTTGCTGCGGCTTCGGGGGGGCTGGCGGCTGGCGGCTGGCGGCTGGCGGCGGGGCCGGGTCAGTTCAGATGGAAGCAGCTGCCTCCTGTGGCTTTGAGATCTGCATCCTCCGCAGCTGACAGAGCCGCCTCCGAGGTCAACAGGAGTGTACACACTACAAAGGCGACCCGCTGGGCTGTGCAGAGGGGAACCCACCTGGCTGCTGCTTACCAACACAATGGCCTCTTCACCCAGAAGCTCTCACTACATGAGTGTAGTAGACCACGAGGGTTTAGTGCGTGAGTGCTATGTAGCGTAGCGCTGCACGGAGAGACCTCTTCTTTTGAGTTTACTTTCGAGAGAGGGAAAAAAAGAGGCGTTGTTCGATACACACAATAAAAGCAGGGGTGAATGGGCTGTCGGGCTGATGTAAAATGGTGGTTATTTTTCCAATCTCTTTCGCTCGCATGACAAGACAAAAGAACGGGTCCTAGCTAAATGGCGAAATGTATTTTGTCATTTAAGTCCTTATTTTAGAACTGTATTCCAGGTGGTCTGATTTCACTCTGTCTTCACATGCATGCACGCACACACACACACACACGCACACGCACACGCACACGCACGCACACACACACACACACACACACACACACACACACACACACACAAATGGATCTTTCATATAAACATGCCATATCTAGGACAACCTAAGGTCAAGAATTGCTTCTTACCTTGACTCGTTGCAGAGGCAAAGAGGGATTAAAAAGAAATATTAAAAAACATCTAACAACCAAACACAATCCTTTTCCGCCATCATGTGGTGGCCAGTGGAACTACATGACTGATTATTTGGCTGGAAGCCTCACGCTTGTCTGGTGGGTTAATTAATTAATCATTGAATATTCCAGTCACGTCTTCAAAACTTAATTAAATGTGGCCACAGTGATTTAAGTGAAGCAGCACTTTCCCGTCCTGTTGCCTGTGTATTTATCCTCTGTAAACATCTCTAATCAGAAGTGTTAAAATGATGTGGTGATGTTCAACATAAGGTAAAAAGAACATTTACAAATCATGTTCAGCTTGTTGTCTAGCCTCATCCTGCACATCATGGCTTTATTTTTGACAGTGTGGTGTTTCACTTACGTTTCTGTGTCAAAAATCCAAAGTGGGGCCCTGCCATGGCCGGGCAAGGCACTGCATTACTACGCCGGCGACCCAGGGACGATTCCGGCCTGGGTCATTTGCCGGACCTTACTGGTCTCTCTCTCCCCATTCATTTCCTGTCTCTCCTCCACTGTCCTGTCAGAAATAAAGGCAAAAAGCCATAGGCGGCGCTACAGCAAGACTCTTGGGGAAGCTAAAAAAAAAAAAAAAAAGGGGGGGGGGGGGGCGTCATCGGAGAAACTGTTGTGGTATCAGGGTCCGGGGGCACTGAATCAGTCGCCACGCGAGGCCATAACCGCGGCTTCTGATATATTATCATGACATTAGATGATTTTGAAACAAAATGATGAACAAATACAACGGAACATTTCCATGCGCAACTACGGGTCTTCATGCTCGTGCGCCAATGGAACTGTCAAACGCCACAGGCACACACACGCTGAAGGCAGGAGAGGAAGACGGCTAGTTGCCACCATGGACTATTATCTCGCAAAAATGTCTCGAGCAATCAAATCATACACCAGACTGACAAAACTAATGACGAGGCAAAATGCCCACACACCGGGAGGAGACAGGAGAGCAAAGAAGCCAGCTGATAGACCATAGGTATTACCATGCCCAAAAATATCATATGGGGCTATCATATCCAACAGACATATCAGATGTCGGTTTTGCAGCCCAAATAATACAAATATGCTGTAATTTTGAATTTCTATTTGAAGTAGCTTGTAATGTAGTTCACTACATTTTCCAGATGGCTGTAGCTAGCTTAATATTTCTATTGGATGTAGCTTGTCTAGGGGAGCTAAATGTTAGCTTACTAGGTTCTACAAGTAGCTTGCGCAGCCAGACACTGTTCTCGCTGCCTCGCACTGTACACTGTTCACTCCAGTCACACGCAGATGCCCAACAAACACAAGCGAATCTACACACACATCACATATATGGTAACTAAACCACCCGGGCAGCCCACCATGAATTCAGGAAAGGGGTGCATTTTTGAAAGTGGTGTTAGCTTGGTGACAGGATAGCACAGGTGCATTGCTTTGAAGTGATGGCTTGTTAGACGAAAGACAAGTAGATAACTACATCGATAACATTGACAACAACATTGCCACCAAATAGTAAGCTTAGTGCTTCGCCGAGCACATCAGGGGGGAAAAAACCTTATTCTACCTTATTCTGTCCTGTTAGTTCCTGTTACTTGAAGATAGAGGCAAAATATCCATTTACATTCGCCAAATAGGCTATCCATTTATACCTGTAGTGTGGTTGAATAACGAATGCTACAAGAGGAAAATGTCAACATTGTGACCTATGGCTGGTGAAAAAAAACGAATGATCTGAAAATGAAATGTAGTGGAATCCCAATTTATTCCAGAGGTCATTTTTATCGAGATATTAAACATTCCAGATTTCATTTCGTAAGCAACGAGACCGCCTCGCCGCCTGGCTCTGTTGAAGCCAGTAGAACTGACACCTGATTGGTTGACCGCAGCATGACATCGCCGCAACGAAACTAGATCTACTAATAACAAGGTGGATAGGCCATTCAGCAGGAAAGCCTCGTTTTGGTTCATTGTGTGTGCCTGCGACATTCCATCGCTGGATATAAAAAAAATGTTTTAAAATTTCCTTTTATTTATTTCTTATGACAACTTTGGGGAAGCTAAGCTTCCCCTAGCCTCTTAATAGCGCCGCCCATGCCAACGGCCCTTAAAAAAAAACATTTAAAAAAAAACCGGTAACACTTTATTTTAGGGATACATCTATTAGGCCTATACATACAATGTCAATTCCTGCATAAGTAACTTGTAAGGCATGTACTAAGCTACGGCGACGTATTGCTGCCAGGCACGTAAAAAAAGTTTGACGCAGTAACATGTAATAACGTGAAATGTTTTACGTTATAACGTGGTATTTATTACGTTATAACGTGGTATTTACCACGTTATTTTGTGATAAGGAACTATCATGTTATTTCATGATATAATATGTTCACGTTATAATGTGAAAATATCATGTTATTTCGTTGTATGAAATTATCACGTTATTCTGAAAAAATAATCTATCACGTTATTTCATAATACAACATTATCACGTTATTTCATAATATTTAACGTTATAACGTGAAAACATCACTTTGAGCAGGCAGCCAAGCCTACCAACGCGCTTCCCTTTTCACTGCACGCCATGTTCCATCTCTAGCCGTTTTGAGAATGGCTGAAAACATGGATTCTCCTCTCTGGAGGTTTCTTCGGAGTCGGGGTGTTCCAGAGGACTGTCTCAGTCGAATGGAGAAAGACCATGTAAGTGTATTTTACTGTTTAGAAACGTCCTGAAATTGTAGTTTGCCATAGGACTACTGGCCATTCGCAAGGTGTGTGTAGCGAGCAATAGGCAAGTGGAAATGCGCATCCCTGCTAAAATTGGGCAAATACAGTTCACCTTTAAATCAGCTAATAGCTTTGACACTTGAAGTGCATGCACTAAACCCATAGATTATTAGTAATATAGTCTACAATCCATGACTAAACCGCAAGGACCGGCTAATAAGAAAACGGGGGTGGTTGCTAGCTATTTGACTGGCCCCTCCAGAGCCTGATCTGCTTCCAAGCGCTGTCCTTTGTGGACGGTGGGCACTCTCCCCGGTACATTCGGTTAACGCTCTCTACAAGCCCCAAAATGACCCAACACTTCGGACACATCATCAGGCCGCACACAAATGAACTTCAGTAGCCCACCGAACCTAGGCTACAAAGTAGGCCTACTAGCCTGTTAGCACACGGTTTGGGGGGGATCCTGCGTTGTTTCAGAGCTAGTTTTGGCATCACTGCGACACTAATGTATTAGAGGAGGCTGTAAAAGCAATATTTTGGACACTAACTGCTACACATGATAACCCCGTGTGTACTTTAATGCAGAATGCAATACATTGAACATGAAACGTCTCGGTAATACTGCAGGGTAAAAAGAATAGCCAATGCCTGTTACGCCGTTAATCGCCCACTAGATGACGCTAGTATAAAATGAATGACAGAGCCGTATCGATAAATGAACTGACACTGGCCCGGAGCAGGTCAGTGGTGACGTCACCAGTGGACCGGCTGCAAGCCTACAGCCAGACCCCTCTCAAATGAATGACAGATAGAATATGGCTCTGTAGCCAGGCTGCGCCATAGAGGTAGAAAATAACACTAGAGGTGACTCCGCCCCCCTTCTGACGGCAATCTGTGGCAGCCATTATCTGTAGGTAGGTCTGATAAATGGAAATGAATGGACAAAGAGGCTCACCTCTGTCAAAAAATGGCTTAATAATTTGAAAATGTCCATCGACACACTCTACAAGGACAATAGTTGAAGTGTGTTGCTAAATATGTGCAGAATTAATATAATTTGATTTTTAGATGTATTTTATCGACTCATATGATTTAAGTAGATATTTATCCTGACATTTCAAATCTAGTCTTTGATTAATAGGTTACTTCATATTCACACAGTTTTAGTCCATTTTTTAACAGAGGTGGGCGTGTTCTCCATTGACTTGAATTGACTGAAGGTGCCTACACTACCTACAGACAATGGGAGGCGCCATGTGCCACTTCCCAGTGCTGTCGTGAATTGCCATGTCCACTCTAGTGTTATTTTCTACCTCTATGGGCTGCGCCCTCCTAGTGACGCAACACCTTCGGCGGCGCTGCTTCAGATCGAATCTCGATTGCAAGTCTATGATAATCAGGCAAATGGCTCTGATGAATGATATGAACCAGTGCATGACGTCACTGTTTACATTTCTCATCTTCCGTGTGGCAAGACAGAGCTTGGTCACTTCGCCTTGTTTTTGTGAATACAATCACACCCAGAAGTTAAGCCTTATGGCTAATTAAAGAACAAAGAATAAAGAATAATTATTATCTCCATCCTATTTTTAAAACTTGGGGAAAGACTCGTAGCCATCAGAAACCTAACTGGTTCCGAGTTGCACACACTCAAGGTACATCACGTCAACACAAAGTAAAGACCGTTATTCACAATGTTTAGGCAACCTAGAGTAGTATAAACTGTTCATCTGTTTGGTGTAACAGCTCGCTTTTATGACAAGTGGAATACACTGGAATGTTGGGTGTTGTGAGGAACTAGATTTCATTGCACAGGTCTTTAACCTTTAAGAGTGTGGGTTTTTGAGCATTCTATATAAAAATGCATTCTATAGCCATGCAAGATTCTACAATTCCATATTGAGTGCGTTTACATGCAGTTCAGTATCCCGAATATGAGGCATATCCCGGTTATGATCATATTCGGGATAATGTGTTTATATGCGCACAGAACGTTATATCCCAGTCTACATTCTTGGCCGTTATAGAATTCTCTTCAAATGCGTGTAGCCTGGATACCAGCAACAGCGTTCCATGGGAAGCCCCTGTATTCGGGATAAGGTGTATACATGCGTCAGTATCCCGGCTTCTTTCGGAAAACTCCACCTAGCATATTCCGATTTCTCAGTATCCCGAATAAGGGCTTATTCGGGATACTGAAGTGTTTATATGCTCAAACGCAAATCCGGGATACTTAATATCCCGGTCATATTCGGGATACTGAACTGCATGTATACGCACTCATTGTTTTGAATGACGCCCAGAATTCTATAGAACTTTCACTGCCCAAACATTTCCGTCATGAGGCTTATCTGGGTGCTTTTGTGACATGAAAAACTATTATACTGTGTATTTGTATGACCAACTACACACTAATGTTTTTGTTTCAATTGATAAAATGTCTCGTCTGAACATGGGATAAAGACATTCAGTGTTTTTAAGCACATTTAATATCTGGCCAAATTCTCAATTAGCTAAATAAATTGAGACCATAAACCACCTGACCTAACCAATAGCCTATGTTGTAACACGTCATGTGGTATTTCTGGCTAAGTTTCTGCGAAGATGTGTGGTTTGGCAGGTACCCAAAAAGAGAATGCTGTCAGCTCTTTTTGCCACACAACTTTTTGGCGCATCATGCACAGCATTACTCAAAAACGTGTAAATTAAACTGATTCAGCTGACGGCACAGACTGGTGGTGACGGTTCCAGTCTAGCGTCTGACACGGTACAAATAGCAATGGTTATCATTCCCAGTTTTGTGTTTTCCTAGGTATATCCAAATAACATTAGAAAAACCTACATATTTATATTTATTAAAAACGTCTTTTTTTGAACCGTCAAAGTTGGAGATGTTGGAGAATTAATTTCTCCAGGGAGGCCAAAGGCTTGGATACTACAGTAGATGAATAGAGATATTTGAAACACGTGTGCCGCAATATTTTGTTGGCCTATTAATTTTTTTCTGAAATTTGAGGATTGAATATCCAAGTCCATATCCAAATAATTTTAAATAGGCTATGTGGTTAAAAAAAGACCTTGGCCCGCCTCTGCAAAGACAGGCTAAACTTAAAGCAAATAACATATACATAACATAATATTCAAAATGTAGGCCTTCATCAAAGTAGAACAGACTTTGTTCAATTACTTTTAAAACACACTGAGCAAAAATAGAAGAGTTCAGCCATCATTTCAGATAAAATGATTGAATTAGACTGTATTTAATTACCAAAAATAGTTCATGTAATTACTGTAATTGTTTACTTGTTATAAGCACTTTGTCTCAGTTCATAAAGATAATGGTATCATACTACGCCCCCTCTTTGATTTCTCTGTGTACATCAGTGTTAATTTCGTCAACCACGACGATGACGAAAATATTTCGTCAACGCCCCTTTTTCCCTTGACGATGACGAGACGATGACGCACTAAAAATTGCCTCCAGCAAATAAAAATATGACGAAAATAAAAAAAAATATTTTCGTCAAGGAGACTAAGACGAGACGAAATTTACAAGCCATGGACGAATGGACATTAAAAAATGTAATTATTTATAATTAATTTGTAATTTGTAATTGTAATATAGGCCTAAGTGTCTTGAACTTCATAGGTGATTGCGCGCTCACGCTGTGTTGCCTCGCTTGTCTCTGCTGGCAGCCAGTGCATGGCGCGGCTCAGTCAGTAGTTCTGTAGCCTAGTAGTTCAGTGAGTCCATTAAGTTGAGTTTAGGTCCTAAAACATTCCCAGAGAAAGAGAGAAAATAGCCGACGTTGAGAGAAGTGTTCATTTTGAAACATGTTCAACAACCCTCTTGTCCATGACGAAGACATGTGTTTCTGCAGTAATGACAGTCGCGCCAATCCTCCTCTGATACTGTCATTCTAAACCTCCTCGAGCTTCCACTATTCTCCTTTTCACTTAGGCTGTCTTAGCCCGGCGTTCGTTGTCTGTTCTTTTTTTGTAATGTTTGCTATATTTGTTGTTTAACCACATGTGTAGGCAGTTCCCAAGCAAATCATGAAGGTCGGATTTGTGAATTGATTTAGGCTAAATCGGTCACCGCGGGAGCGCGCGCCAGCAGGGGGGAAAGTTGGCCTGTCTAAACAGAGGCACGGCCACTGTAGCCTAGTTTTGAAAAGAATCAATGGATGGGCGATCGCTGAGGAGTTTAAAACTGTTGAGATTTGAAACTTGTTCTCGTCGAGAGCAACGCTAAAAGACCCGAGGAAGTCGACAGCATCTCTATGCGTCTGCAGCGTCTTCCTAAGTTCCAAAAACTTTTAAGGGGCATGCTTATCGAGAGCCTCGACACCCCCGACAAACAAAACAGCATTAGTGTTTAAATATTTGTATGTGCATGTCCTTTCTATCGTCCAGTCTGCGTACCCCTGCCTAACTATTTTTCCTGGGACTTTTGCATGGCAAAATCTATCGCACAATCTATTTAAGCCTATTCCACGCATGCCGCACGAGTCATTATCGTTCTCTGCTCGCATTGCCAATTGAAAACAAAAACCGCTAACTTGCATAGTCTAACATCAGCAATATTTTATCTGACTCGTGGTCATCGGGAAGCCACTATCAGGGAGACTTCTTGGACTTCATGCAGACTTGGGGTGTCTGGTCTTCCCACTGCCGGCTATCTGAAGGCTTTACGTCACGCGGTCAGGTGAAGAAGAGTAGCTTCCTCCGTGATCAAACTCAAAATCAAATAGTATGCAGAAGCTTCTAATGCACGAGAGAGAGAGAGAGAGAGAGAGAGAGAGAGAGAGAGAGAGAGAGAGAGAGAGAGAGAGAGAGAGAGAGAGAGAGAAGCCTGCACGATGCTCTTTTGCTCTATGATGTTGAAATGACTGATTTGGGTTTTGGTGGAAAATGACCAAGTAACAAGGTGAATATTTGCTGCAATAGGCTATATTAGTATTGAAATAACGATAGCCATTGTAGGTTATTTATTATTTTACACCACAATATTGACTAAAATGACAAAAATTTGAAATTTTGACTAAAATGACTAAAATGACAAAAAAATTGAAATGTTGATTACAATGACTAATATTTGACTGTGACTAAAATTTATTTTTGTCATTTATTTTGACTAAGACTAAGACTGAATTGGGAAGGCAATGACTAAAGAGGACTGAGACTAACATTGATTTTCGTCATTGTGACGAAGACTAAGACTAAATTAAAAAAAACTGACGAAATTAACACTGGTGTACATACAGTAAGTTATGTGGTCTTGTATATGAGTTATAATTATTATTATGTCTTCACAGATTGATGCTACAGTCCTTGATTATCTGGATGACAACACTCTGGCTGACTACATCCCGACGTATGGAGACAGGATTGCGGCAAGACGCTTCTGTTTGCAACACAGTGCCACTGCCAAAACCAAGGAATCGGCAAAACATTCAATGTTGGAAAAACTGAAGAAAAAAATGGGCATTGCTGTGAGTGATGATGAAAACAACAACCAGGAGACGTCCACCGGAAGACAGAAAAGACATTATGCACGGCATAACAAATCTGCAGAAAAGAAGACAAGAAAAGTGGAGTTGGGATGGATTCACGAAGGCAAACAAGTCAGAAAACGCAAAGGAGGAGGGACAAGGACCCTTGATGTACCCAAAGAATCAAAGAAGGCGGACATACTGCAGTATGCCAAAGACATTTTCTTCCCAGATGGAAAAAATAAGCTTGGAAAGTTTGAAACATTTAGTCATGACATAGTAGATTATCAGGAAGAAGCTATTACAGTTGGGGAACTCTACAGCGTACTTAGAATGGGAGTTTTGAGATTCTACCTGTGCACAAAGATTCCAAAAGATCAGGATGCTGAAGAATGTGTCGGGGAAGAATCAAAGATGAACGAAGACATACAGAATAGCATGCATGAAGAGGATGAGCTGCTTCTTCATCCTGTCGATACAGAAGCATTTCTAAACACATCTGAGGTGATGATTGGCCCTTTTTTCGGGGAAGCCATGGCTGGCCAACTAGATGACACTTTGTTATATCAACCTGACCTGCAAGTCAATGAGGACACTGCAGTCATATCAGTCCTACTTCCCAGTGCAAGCTCAGCACTCATCATTCCAGACACTGCAAGTCACAACTCACCCAGCATGTCTAGCTCCACAAGTGCAGCAAACATTGCTCCCGAGTCAACAACTATAGATGATGTAGCAGGCACCTCTACAGATTCATGTGTTATAACAATTAAACTACACAGGGTCAATCTTCTGGAAGAGATGATAGCCCAATTCAAGGATTCAGCACTTCTCAAGCACTCCCTTCGATACACGTACATTGATGAGAGAGGAGCCGACCACAATGGTGTCTCAAGAGACGTGTATGCTGCATTTTGGACACAACTTCTGGACCACACAGCTGAAGGGGAGGACCTGAGGGTTCCATCTCTGTGTCCTAAATGGCAAGAGGAGGAATGGAAATCCATTGGCCGAATCCTACTCAAAGGATTTCAAGACCATAGCTATTTTCCCTGTCGCTTATCCCCTGCTTTCGCAGTTTCACTCATTTTTGGCGAGAAGGAGGTCTCAGATGATGTGCTTTTTGCTTCTTCTTCTGTTTGTTAATCAGTCAGATAGGAAGTTAATCACTACTGCCTTAAAAGAAGATCTTTCAGAGGACGACAGGGATGAGCTGATTGACCTGCTGGACCGTTTGGATGTGACAGCCCTTCCAACCCGAGACAATTTGAAAGGCCTCCTTCTAAAGGTGGCACACAAACAGCTGATCCAAAAGCCAAGATATGCATGCGAGAAGATGTCCTTAATTGCTGGTGCCTCAATGAAAGAAGCATTCGGGAACACACAACAAGTTCTGCTTATGTACGAAGACAAAAAGCCAACAACCAAAAAGCTTTTGAAATTACTGGAAGCTTCCCCTTCCACTCAAGCAGAAAACCAGAGTTTTCGTTTCCTGAAACAGTACATCAGGGCATTGGATGATGTTGGTCTGAGAAGGATGCTAAGGTTCTTGACAGGGTCGGATGTTGTCTGCGTTGACAATATTGACATCATGTTTACACCTTCAGATGGAGTTGCACGGCGGCCTGTAGCACACACCTGCGGCCCAGTTCTGGAACTGCCGTGGACATATGCCTCCTATCCTGAGCTACGCACCGAATTTGACAACATACTGACCAATAATGCTTCGTATGAATTTGGCTTTGCGTAAGTTTACCATAATATAGTTTATCTCATCTGATAGTGGAGGATTATGGGTATGTATATTTGAACATCTGAAAGGAATGGCTTGAAAGTTAACAGTTCTATCAGCATTTACTGTATTTTTTAACTTTTTTTTCTTTTTTTTTAAAGTTCGTTTTACCTGTAACTCATTTTACCTGTTATAGTGATGCCAGTCTTAGCATCTTGTTGGCTTGAGAGCTGTTGCTGAATATATTTTAGACAATCGGAGCGCAGCATTTTATGATCTGTCAAATTACAACAAAGCAAGCCTGTTTTCATGTGTTCATGAGTTTTGAAGTCCAGTCAGCTCAAGAGATAAATTGAATTCTTATCTGTTGATATGTTCCCAGAAAGCACAATGTGCTTTAGTCCTGTTGTGTCAACAACCATGGGCTTTTGTCCTGTTGTGACAACTTCTGTGTAATATGTATGCATTTTGAGCTCAGAGGGAGAGCATTGTGGCACTATATGGTTCTGAGAACCAGGTTCTCTACTCTTATGTTACTACATAATTAAATTGAACTGACTTGTACACACTTGTACGTCCCATTCTTTCCTTGATTTCAGATAGACCATACTATTATGCTGAGAAACACAACAGCTTTTTGTGTCTAGGTTTATTTCACTTTTATGAAAACAGAAGCAAAGAGGTTGAAGGAAACAAGCACAATAATAAACTTAAGGTTGTTGTGTGCCCCCTTGTGTTGAGAAACACAACCACTCCTTGATTTGAACACTAGGCCTACCTTGTTAAACAATACCCTATTACCTATACATTTTACTGTATTTACCTGTCTTAACAACACTTATTTGTTGAGGGTATTCAGGTGACAGCACTGCATGCCCACTACATTGTATGCTCGGGAATATTACGAGAGACATGTTGTGTATTTTAACTGTGGATTTAGGGCAGGAATTCATGAAAACATGATCAAGTAGAACAAAACAAAAACATGGTCATTGTGCTTTAGGTGTCGACCATTCATTATCCTTAGCACTTAAGATACAGCTATCATGGGATTACTGTATGCCCAAGTCTTTAAGAATGCATGCTCTCAGGAAAAGATACAGCTCTATAGCTTCATCAGCTGTGGTAGGTGAGTGTAAGAAGTTCTCTGCCATTATAAGGCAACACATGTCAAACACTGTTTCATCACAAGGACATGGTCCTCTCTGTTGGCACTCTTCTTTGCAAGCCTCCACTGCTTCCGGAGGGACCTGTTTCAAGTAATCTTGTCCTCCAAATAGAAAGATAACATCAGAATGGACAAGCGCAGTGGCGGCTGGTAGTCTGTCAAACAGGGGAGGCTGTTCAATTACAATATGTCCAGAACGCAAAAATAAAGAGGGGGGGGGGGGTTTTGACACACATCTTACATTGGTCCTGAGCCACTATGGCCTCACACACTAAAGGACTCTTGTTGAAACAAATTTGTTAATCATTAATCATTATCCCCCTTGTAGCCTATTCATAGGGAAATGTTTTTATTATTATTATTATTATTATTATTAGCTTATTCATTAGGCCTACCTCCGCCACATAATGTGATTGAGCTTGCCTTCGTTGTCTTTGTTCATTACTGGGTGCACGGCTTAACTTACCACTAGAGGTCGCAAAATCTTTAATTATTTACCAGACATTGCCAACACAGTAGGAAACAAGGACTCGCCACTCACGGGACTTGGCAGTTAACCAGTTGATAAGACACCACGAAAGCTCAAAAGAAACGGTTGTTCTTCCCTACCTTTTTCACCAAGTCAATATTAGGCAGTGCTCTGCTCTGCTCCTTGATATTCATTTTCTCCTCATAAGGACGACTGGAATTCGCCAGAATTTAATCCACAATGCTTGGCATTTTGCATAGCTCTCTAGCTTTCTTGCAAGCTAGCCCTAACGAAAAGTAGGCAACTTCAACTTTTGAATTGGGAGATTAAAAAGGATAAGGACATGCCACTATTAAGACTTTATTCGCAACACTAGTGTCACTAGGTTTACAAGAATATGTAAACAAAACTGGAGTACACCGCAATGAATAGCTTCCCCACTGGTTACCACGACGAAACTTCTCAGTCAAATTAATAACATATCCGCATTTCGAAATGAAATCAACTACTGACACGGGGTTCACCCAATCACAAGTCGGAGCTCCAGTCTCCGGTCCCTCCCCCCTCGTCTCTCTTCTCCATTCACTCCCAGTGAGGCTCAGTCTCAAAATCAAAAAAAATTTCACGGCAATAGCCAATGACCGTTTAGCATTTTGCCATTGAAAAATCATACAATCCCACATGCCATTGAAGTCCATTGAGACTCGACTCGCTTGCGTTGTCATGAGCGGAAAAAAACTCGTGCGAGCCTCGGGATCTTATAACAGATTGGTTTCATCTCTAAGTTGAGCACATGCATTTTCTATGGAGCTGGGTCTGAAATAGCAATGTTATTAAGTTGTGTAAAGCATTAGTTTACATACTATTCTCCGTGATTTTGGACAGGAGGCGGCGCCTCCCTTGTACTCAAGGAGGAATCGCCTCTGTGCAGGGTGTACATGAGGATCGGACGTCCACTTGGAGCTACTGCATTCCTGCTCTTTCGGACGACATGGGTATTCCACAACTGCACAACTTGCTGCAGTTCCTCCTATTGGAAAAACAATATGGAAATTGTTACTTGCAGTGTAATATTGACAGCATTTTGAAAACCCATGACTTTTCTATTCAACACAGCACAATCCCTAAATCATTACTGGTTAAATAAATGTGTATTTGTATTTAGTTTAAATATATGTTTTCCTTTCTCTTTCTAAAGCCCATGCAGGCCTTGTAATTGATAGGCCTAACCTAGGCCTGTAGCCTACAGGCTTGATTCATAGGCCTAATAGGGAATAATGGTAGCAATAGGTCCCTATGCCAAATTATATCATCATCATCATTATTATTATTATTATTATTATTATTATTATAGGCCTTTAAGAGAAGTTGAACTAAAAATAAAATAAGCCAAACACACCTGGATGATGGATAGGCAAGTAAACAAGATAAGCTGCTTGTCCAAGAAGTCTCCAGAGAAACAGTCTTTATCCTTAAGTTCCTGAAAACGATTCATCCAGTACTGGGCATGGTGACTTCTTAAAAAAGCCCACCAGCTTTCAATCCGCTGATTGTGATTACTGGACCCAGCGATATAGCAGTTTCTGACGATGCTGCGATTGGTACTCCACCGTAGGAACCTCTGCATCTCGGCCATTGTTACATTTTCTGTTCCAAGGTCTGCGCGAATTCTGGACGGCGTCCCCATCCTCCTCTCAACTTCCCTCATGAAATAACCAGCGATGATTTTGGGATTGCTGTTTGTTGAATAGGCATGAAGCCACACAATGAGTCTGGAAAAGCCATCAATAGCTCCATTTATGCACACACCAAACGGCTTCAATTTATCATAAGAATCAACGTGCCATAGATAATTAGGGCCAGGGTTCATGTACACACGTCGCATCAAGCGATTTCTTCGTCTTCTTTCAACACCACTGGGGTCGAGGAACTTTAACAAATGTCTCACTGTACTTTGGGTGACAACATGCTTGGATGCAATTGAGATGGTGGAACTTGTATCCATGTAGCCTCCCGTGTCCACGCAGTTGATCAATGAGAAATGATGCAACGTCAAGTGGGTCAGATTCATTCTTTCTTCGGTACAACCCCATGCTTTTCAAAATCCTTCGGAGAGTGCGCATACTGACAACCAGGGCTCTAAATTAACACACGCCAACACGCCAAACACGGGTGAAAATTCATTTTGGCTAGTAGAAAAAAATACCTACCCGCCAATTTGGCTAGTAGCGCCCGAGTACAGTAACTTATGAACGGTAAACCGCTGCTCTGACGAACGTTATAGGGCGAGATTTCCTACATTACCCATGGACACTAGCGTCACGACGTAGCCTCCCACCGTGGGCTTTCCAGTGCATCGAGCGTCAACTCCATGCTGTTGCGCGCGCCAGGATTGAAAACATTTCAGACGACCAGCCTTCTGTCAGCTAAGCTGCGCTCACACTATTCTGACAGGCAGCTCTCCTCCTATGCTCTCGTCGCTTTCGCTACAACCCTTTTAACGTCACTACTGCCATTATTACTATATGAACCTTGCTGTAACAGGCTGCGTTTTTGAAGCAGCGAAACCCTGACCGTTTCAATAACAGGACTTACGCAGATTATGCATAGCGCTACTTCTGTTGTGTAGACTATGTTTTGTGCGAGTGATGAGAATGTGGCGGGGGTTAGAGCAAGGTTCTGTGTGTTGGTGAATGCTAGTAGTAATTGTAAATAGTGACGTTAAAAATGAGTGGTTGTGGAACGAAATAGCGACCAGGGCAGAGGAGGAGAGCCGACTGTCAGAGTAGTGTGACCGTAGCTGTCAGTTCAGTTGTCTTCTGAAATGTTCAGAGTCGTGGCGCAACTAAGTTGGAAAGCCCACGCCATCGGAAAGAAAAAAAAGCAACCAACGACGAAGCTGTGGAAGTAACAAAGGAAGCGAAGATTCCCGAGATATTATTTACTTTTAGTTAAACTAGGCTTCTTGTCATTTTGTTGCGCATGGTAGAGAAGAGCTCCTCCTCTCTCCTCTCATTTTCCTCTCATCTCTTTTGTAGTGTTTGGCTGTGTGCTTGGTTACTGTATGTTAAAGGTCTGTTATGTGAGTGGCTTGTGCGATGTGATTCAGCTGTTTTCAGAGGAATTGAACAAAAACTAATCAAATTAATTAGGCCTAAGTAATGAAAGTAAAATAAAGCAGAAGTTAAAAAATAATGAAAAAATATATAGCCTAGGCCTATAATATGCTTAATTATTATGTAGGCATATAGTAGCCTATGCAGGCCTATAGTGTATCTGTGTTGTAGAAACAGTTGGACAAAATGACCATTTAATTAGAAAAAAAAGAACTAGCCTAATGCATAGCTTATTTTGGCGAGATTAAAAAAGTGGCTAGTTGAACTTCTGTTTGGCTGGTAAGAAAAAATGTCCACTAGCCAAATTGGCTGGTGGTGGAAAAAGTTAATTTAGAGCCCTGCTGACAACAATACCATCCACAGTGCTCAACAACTGTAGAATTTCACCATGCCTTAGACCAAGCTTGAAATAGAACTGAATTAAGTCCTGTAGACGAGCCATGTTCCTTGACTGAACCGGGAAGTGTTGAAGTGCTGGCCAAATATCATGAAATAACATGATAAATGCTTAACACGAAATAACGTGATAGTTGCATATCTCAGAATAACGTGATAATTTCTTATCTCAGAATAACGTGATAGTTGCATATCTCATAATAACGTGATAGTTGCATATCTCAGAATAACGTGATAATTTCTTATCTCAGAATAACGTGATAACTTCATATCACGAAATAACGTGATAATTTCACGTTATAACGTGATACTTTCGTTATAATGTGAAACTTTTCACGTTATTACATGATACTGAGCCAAATATATATTCAACCTTGGCAGCTCAGAGCTTCCGTACTAAGCAAACACTAAGGCATGTTTGATTTTGCTTTGTACATGCCTTACAAAACGTGGTCCCCAATTTAAGGCCTTCTAAAGACACAAAACTTGTAGCCTGGGAACATGCTTAATGTGATAACGCACACCGTGTGGGATTCAGTGCACATGGTGTTCCTCAAGGCTCAGTTCTAGGCCCCCTACTCTTCATCATTTATATTCTTCCCCTTGGTAACATTCTCCGAAAACATGGCCTAAATTTTCATTGTTATGCAGATGACACCCAAATTTACATTCACACCAAACCCTCCCATCCACTCCCCCTCGCTAACTTAACAACCTGCCTAAATGAAATTAGTAATTGGATGACCCAAAATTTTCTTAAACTTAATCAAAACAAAACCGAAGCCATCATCATCGCCACTCCATCATTACTTAAAAAGATAAACCTTTCTCAGTTCTCTATCCCTGACTATTTTACCTCCACTTCCTCTGAAGTAAGAAATCTGGGCGTCATCATCGACTCTTCGCTCTCCTTTGAATCCCATATTAAACACCTCACCAAAACTGCGTTTTTCCACCTTAAAACCATCTCCAGACTCCGCCCTTCTCTTACCCCTACCTCTGCTGAGACCCTCATCCACGCTTTCGTAACCTCCAGATTAGATTATTGCAATGCCCTACTCACTGGTCTCCCTACTAAATTGATTAACCATCTACAATACATTCAGAACTCAGCAGCTAGATTACTCACACACACCAGACCCTGGCATCACATTACCCCTATCCTCTATCAATTACACTGGCTTCCTATCCATTCACGTATCCATTTCAAAATTCTCCTCCTTGTATACAAGGCCCAGCACAACCTTGCACCCTCCTACATCACAAGTCTCCTCACCCCATACAATCCCACCCGCACACTACGCTCCACTGACTCACTCCTCCTTACAGTTCCCTCCACACACCTGCGCACCATGGGCGACAGGGCATTTAGTGTTGTTGGCCCCAAACTTTGGAATTCACTCCCACTGTCACTTCGTCAGTGTTCTACACTATCTACTTTTAAATCCAAGCTGAAGACACACCTTTTCATTTCTGCTTTTCCACCTCATTGACAGGCACTTCCACTTTATTTTAATCATCAGTTTATTTTTAATTTTACATATTATTATTTTTTCCCCTCATTTTATTTTATTTTCAAATGCATTCTACTTCTTTTTCTTACTTGAAAACATTTATCTTTATTGTACTTTTATTTCTATTTTATTTTTGCATTTTAATTACTCTCCTATTGTTAATTCACTGCTTTGTTTTACTTTCCCTACTGTTATGTATTTGTTTTGATTGTAAAGTGTCCTTGGGTATCTTGAAAGGCGCTCAAAAATAAAATTTATTATTATTATTATTATTATTTATTCAGTGCACATCACTTAGAGGGACACTCCACCCATTTGCATTAGGCTTTCCATTGCTAGACACCCAGTCATACTTTTGAATGGTCTTGCAACACTCTCTCAATTCCCCCTGACACAGGAGAAATCCGTATTCACCTCTTGACACTTCCTCCTACAATGATGTAAAAATCGTCATTTCTGTTGAGACAACAAGCCTTTTTCCCACCCTTTCAACCCCTCCCATAGGGGCTTGGACCTAATGCGCTAACAGACCTATCACAGATCAGTGTGCCAGTGCTTTTGAAATCACTGGCATTGAGGCTCCAGTAAGTCACAGAGCTGCCTGGGTGTGGCCTGTGGAACTTGGGCATTGCAATGCATTATGGGGATTGTTGTCACAAATCCACAAGCACCAAAAAGTAATTTTCTGCCTTTTCTCGGCCAAGAAGGCACCAAATTAGAAATGTATGCAACTATTCTATTACATATATGACCCACTTTCAATACATATTCGTGTCTCCACTGGTGGAATGCCCCTTTAAGAACAACCAGTGCACAACACACAATACTGGAGTTGTCATGTAGGGGGGCAGATGGTCAACAGGGCTCTCATTAATGTTTCCCACCATCGTTTGACTTTACCATGACCTCCACATGGAAGTTTGGACGCGCCTGCGAACGTTGTGTCTGATGCTCTGCCCCGAGCAAAACGGACATAAGTTCGCAGTAAGCATGTCCCTGCCCTTAGGAAATTGCGAAATTAAACACCATTTATTAAGTTTTGAAAACTTTAGAGAGTTTTCAAGCCTCTGTCTAGATTCTAAATGGTCTGGCCCCAGGTTGTCTTTTGGAGTTTGTATGTCATCGACCTGCTAGGTCCATACGATCTTCAACAATAGCATCTGTTCATGACTAGAAAACCTTCTTGCCACACAACATTTGGGCAGTCCTATTTTTCTTTTAAAGCAAATGACACAATGGAATGCACTATCAGGTGACCTAAAGTGCTGTCTCTCTTTCAGGAGCTTTAAGTCACAGCTAAAATATTCACTTAAAAACAGTCAAAAGTGTAACCACTGATATATGGTGATGACAATGTTTTTATTGTGTGTGTGTGTGTGTGTGTGTGTGTGTGTGTGTGTGTGTGTGTGTGTGTGTGTGTGTGTGTGTGTGTGTGTGTGTGTGTGTGTGTGTGTGTGTGTGTGTGGAGGGGGTTGCTGCTGTGGACTTGCCAGTGATTTGTATATTGTTTTCATGTCTAGTATGTTTGTATGTTTTTGAAGCTTTTATTTTTATTTTATTTTATTTATTTATTTATTTATTTCATTTTATTTTATTTTACTTCATTTTACTTTATTTTATTTTTAATATTTTATGTCCTGCCAGGGACTACAGATGTAAATTAGCCCAAGGCTAATTCTGGTACAATCTTGAAATGGCAACATTAATGTTTTAATTCTACAGGGTCCCTATAATGAACTGAATTGAAAATTGAATTGAAAAAGGCAGACGAAAAAAAATCCAATGCATATCTGTTAATTGCCAAGCCCATTTCACCGGGAGGCTAAGGCACACGGCCTGTAAATTAGCTGCTACCATGGCAATGACCAAGTCATAATATTACCAAAGGCTCTGTGTAGGCTACCGTCATAGTTGTGTAATACTGTGGTAGTAGGCCCAAAGGTTTTCCAATGACTACCCAGACAGCCACTGGACACTGGAACGGAGCCAGGACGCAGCGTTCCACTGATGGAATGATTGGCATTAAGGGGGTTTACAGATGATCACTCAAGATAATGAAAGACATTGAGACATTGAGAATGGACTAGGTCCGAAACGTCTGTTTCTCCAGTTAACCTCAGACTTCTGTTGTAAAATTTCGGCTACAGTATACTTTTTCACACAAGCCTTGTTTTTTTGGGAGTGCACGCACCAAGCAATACACGGGTGTTAAGTGCAGGCGCAGACGCCGACCTTTGTAGGTCATTCACCGGTTTACAGATGATTACAGGACATCTTCAAATACATGCACCCAATCCACCTCTGCTTGTTTTATTTGCAGTAAAGTATGTGGGCAGAATGCAGTTATCATGGCACTGCCTGTGTGTGGGGACTGGGGACAGTAGGCCTATACCTCCAGCATGCTTCAGTGACATTTCCAACAGGTGAAAGATTCCAGCCTGTGTTCCTCTGGTTATGGTCCCCCCTCCTGAAGCAGACAGCCACTCCTTCTCCACTGACAGTGGCAAGGAGAAAAACGTGGGCTACCCTAGTGCGACCTCTGCAGGAGATATCAAGATACTTGAAGTGTTGATGAAATTTCTAGATGAATGAAGTGCTAGAATGTAGCTAGAATATAGCCTATAGTTAGTATCATATTTTGGCAGAATTAATTGTTGGCATGGTTGAAATATAGCCTACTCTCCCTTTTTATTTTCTGGTCAATGATGTCAATATGGTTTGATTCACAAGAAGGCACACACTGCATTGAAACATCAGTCATTATGCTTACACCACAATAAAATAATTAAAAAGTATCTAAGTGCTCCAGTCGTCCCTGGCCTAGTCTTTCTGAAGTGGACCAGCTTGCTTTCCATTGTCTATACTGGAAGCACCTAGAAGGTTGGAGCGTAATTGACTCCCCTTTTCCAAGTTGTACAAAATGGCTGTTCACTTGTGACTTGATGCTAATTGTACCATTTACTTCCAGTGATTATGCTAACCTATTCTAATAATTATAAGTATGTATGTATGTATGTGTGTATGTACATTCACGTGTTGGAAATAGTGCAAATATGTGAAAATCAAAAAAGGGTGTATTGTTCCTTTAACTCTGGTAGGCATTTGAAGGACATCTGATTCTGGCGGCAATGCCGGGTGCCCTGACCTATTGACCTCCAGTGAATCAAGCAGCCTATCCATAAATGATAGGTGATGAACATGCAATGATCTGTGTTTGTAAAGGCATCAATAATACGTATGGGGGGACAGTGGAATTTGGCCATGTTTATTTGTCTTCCTGTAGGTCTGTGTTTCTTGTGGTGTGAGATGGTTTGGGTATAAAGTCTTTGTCATTCTGCTCCACCTTTGTCAGATAATGGATAAGGGCCACCTAATAGCGAAACATGCTGTCCCTGCGCAAATTTGTTTTCAAGACATTATCATTTTCTTAGGAGTGTGGGACTTCGACTTACTCGTCTTTTACTTTTAAACTTTTACTTCCCTCTTGCTTCTTTTGTTTTCTTTTCATTTCCAATACATTGTAACCTGATTGACCCTTTTAATTACAGAGTCAATGGTTATTTTTCATTTTTGAAAGTAAGTCAGTTAAACACAACACAGAGCAAGTCATCCTTCAAGTTTATTGGAGAAGATCTTGGAAGAGTTTTCAAGAATCCATTTGTGCGGTTAACAAAAAGCTTTTACTTTTCCTGTGAATGTTGAAAGTTAGCAATAATGTTGTTTTCCGACTCCCTGTGTCCAAGAGGTTGACATAGGCTGTGATGAGTCTGACTGTTGTGACAGCAGAAGGGGATTACTTAGCTTGCCAATTTCATCTTCAATTTCTTCAAATGTACACATTGAGTTTCTTCCTGTCCCATGCAAAGACATACCAACCATAAAACTGTTTACGTGGTGTTTGCAATCAAGAGTGGTGTTGGGAGTTCATTTACATGTGCTCAGTACAGGCAGGGGCGGATTAAGAAATAATGCCCCCCTGGGCCAGCCACGGTCTTGGCCCCCCATACCCGCCCCCAAAAACGCACCTTGACCCTGCTAATCAGACATGCTAAGAAAACTACACACAGTGCTCACAGCTAGCAGGTAATTGGACACTACGATACACATGCTATAGAACTATATGAATGTATAGTCTGAAGGCAGAGGCACAGCAACACATTTTTGGCAGGGGGTGCTGTTGGTGGGTAGACAATTTGTGTAAGGGGGTGTGGCCGCCCTCCCCCAGAAAATGTTGTATTTATTAGATGCAATTTCCTGCATTCTAATCAATTTCAGGGCAAAGAATGGCAAATCCCATCTGACTCACTCCCTCAAATTTGAGATGTTGAGATGACAAAATTATTGTCATATGGCCACGCATATGATGCTACGCTGATATTACTATTCATCAGTCATTATGACTGAAAGCCCAAAAGCGCAACTTTAAAGGCTGAATCCACCAAACAGTAGGTAGGCCTACACACAAGTCATTTTTGTAGCAACCACAATCAATGGTAGCAACTCATGAACTCAAATAATTGGAAAGATAATTATTGCAAAGGTGGTTTTGAAGGCTGGATTGGGTCGTGGCCATGGGGCCAAGTTGGCCTGGCCTCTTGGGGTCTTGGCCATTTGGCCCCCTTGAGCCCCCCCCCACACTTGGACCTGACTTGGCCTGTGGGACTATACCAGTTCATTGTACACTATATTGGCTGGCACATGAAGCATCTTGGAAAGATTATTATTGCGAAGGTGGTTTTGAAGACCGGTTTGTGTCGTGGCTGAGGGGCCATGTTGGCCTGGCCCCTTGGGGCCTCTGGCCCACTGTGGGTCGAGACCATGGGGCAAAGTTGGCCTGGCCACTTGGGGCCTTGGCTCTTTGGCACCCTTGGGCCCCCGGACCTGGCATTTTTTAGCAACCACAATCAATGGTAGCAACTCATGAACTCAAATAATTGGAAAGATTAGTATTGCAAATGTGGTTTTGAAGGCCGATTTGGGTAGTGGCCATGGGGCCAAGTTTACCTGGCCCCTTGGGGACTCTGCGCCCTGGGTCTGGGCCCGGTAGGCCCGTTCATTAATCCACCCCTGTCTACAGGCATGGCAAATATTCCAACCTACGGTACACTCACCGGCCACTTTAACAGGAATACCTGCTACAACTGTTCATTGAGGCACATTTCTGATCAGCCAATCACATGGTGGCAACTGTATGCATTTATGCATGTATATATACATGGCTGAAATTATCTGATGCAGTTCAAACAGAGCATCATAATGGGGAAGAAATGCCATTTAAATGATTTTGAACATGACATGACTGTTGGTGCCAATAGGGCTTGGTTTGAGTATTTCAATAAAGACTGATCTACTGGGATATTCACACACAACCATCCGCTTAGCCTGGTGAACCAGCGCCACCCGCTGGACGACAAAATGTTTTGTCTACGGGTGGGTCTGGCCTCGCATAATGATTCAATGAAGCCAGAATGCCAAGAATCTGGCAAACCAATTACAACGTAAAGATGTGTTTTGAATCAAAGTGGGCAGGGTTTTGAGGGAAGGTTGTTCTCATCAACAATCTTCGGATGTATTATGCATCGAGGCCAGACTAAATTAGACATCCACATTTAGTCTGGTTTATCAGGCTACCATCCGCTGCCAACATTTTGAAGGCCCTAAACATAACTGGTCAGAGAGCAAAGGATGAATGCCTTTTGCACATATAGGTGGTAATTACCTACTGCTCTGACTATCTTCCTGTTTATCTCCATGTCTGTTTACCTTGGGTTTTTCACCTAAGGGTTCTAACTAAGGGACTAAGGAGACAAAGAGGACAAAAGAATAAGTGTCTCCTGGTGCTAACAATGGCTGCTTCCCAACGCCCAGTGATTGGATACTTCACAGAGTTCATCAAAGAGTATCCAACCATTGGGCATGTCATGTCCTAGCAAGGCTAGAACCTTGAGAAACAGTCAATCATTGCTATGCCAAGGACTTGTTTCATGTGCACTGAATGAAAAGAAAAAAAAAGAAAAAGGAAAAACCAAACGGAAACAGAGTTGTCCTATCCAAGTCTTTGAGTGAATTCCAGTGCCTTCAACTCCATCAGTGTCACATCCCTTTCAAGTTGGGGAAAATGCACAGAGGTTAAACCAAACAAATAAACCAAACAAAGCTAAAAAACTGACCAAATATCCAAACAAAACTGCAAAGCTTGACAAGTACTTTACGGCAGTCGTGATAACAGCAATGCAGTCCATTCCCCAATGATGATGTCTTTCTTCGTGTCCTACTGCGTGTTGTTGAAGGGTCCATGGGGCAAAGGACCTCCTTAGCCTGTTTGTCCTACAGGTGAGGGCACGAAGTGTGGCTGAACCGACTCAGCTGGTTAGTGAAGGGGATGTTAAGTCACTTGTGACGTAATATTGTCAATAAAGGCGTATTTTTTTAAGAGAGTTTCAAAATTCAAACTAAGTGGTCTTTGGAAGGACAATTAATCCTGCCTTTGGGAAAATTTAAATGAAAACTGGCGACTTTCTCTATCCAAAGCAACAGTCACATCTATTGTGGAGCTCCATATGACCCCATTCATTCTGACTGGGCTCTGCAGTCCTCTGTTGGCGCCCTTAGAATGCAGTACCACTCAGAAAACAACAGTAACTCGGGCCTTTCGTGAAGTCTTTACGAGAAAAACAGAAAAAATCAACTTAAAGCCTCGTGGTGCCTTTACGAATAGCCTCGTTTCTCGTGGTTGGGCGACGAAAGGGGGAACTGACAATTGGGGTAGTTTGGTTCTGGTGGGAAGAATAATACCGATGGACGTCAACAATCAAGCGCGAGTGAAGGCTAACTGGAAACAACAGTAATCAAACATTTCAAACAAGTGATTTACGGTTAAGTTTAGGGTTAGGGTTAAGTTTAGGGTTAAGGTTAGGGGTCTTACACACCAGGGCGGTAAAGCGTCGCGGAACAGCCGCGTTTTTTACCGGCGTCGGTGAAAATACATTGAAACATATCTGTCCTTACACACCAACCGGCGGTAGTCGAGCGTCAGCGGCGCGGGAGCCGGCTCCGCGCCGCGCTGCATTTGGAAAATAGAACTTGAGCGTATTTTTCACACCGGCGACCGGCAGTGTCTCATTCAAATGAATGGCAAAGTAGCATGCTAGCTTTGGCTGCGGGGAGGGTTTTGAATAGGACTGGCCGCGCACGCCGACGCTGTCAGTGTGAAAGGCAGAGAAAAACACGCCGGCCAAAACTAAGCAGAAAGACCATGTTCGTCCTGGGACCGTTCCGTTCCGCCTTGGTATGTTTTGGCCCTTAGAGATAACGTTGGAGGAAGGGAGACATGGCATGAAGCTGACACAACGACAGCGCTCCCCTCCCGGAATGCACGCTTCTCTCTCTCACTCGCTCTCTCTCACCCTCTCCGTCACCCACTCTCGACGACAGCGCGCGTTGCCCAACTACGAAAAATGAGGCTATATCATAGCGGCACCATGAAGCATGTATTTGATTTTCCACGAGAATGGGCTCCAGAAAAAGCAGCAAGTTTGCTCTCTCGTCATACCTAGAAAACCTCTCTGAGCGCACGTAAAGGTACTGGAGCACCACTACAATCGGCTGATGCACTGCATAAATCAATGTGGGCCCCACCCTGGCATGACAAGACTTGTCCATCTACCTTCAGTCCACTTTCTACAGTTGCCCTGAAATGAATGCACGGTTTTCATAGCTCCTGACAGAAATTTCCAGCCAACCACCCTGAAATGTGGGATTCGGTAAGTACTGCAAATTTTATCGCTGTATAGTTGCAAACAATACTGGGAAAATGCTCGTCATAAACAACAATAGTAGTACCTGTATATCACGCGAAGCCAATGTGTTGTGCCACTTTGTTGATTCCACAAAGTTAACAAAGCCAACCGTGAAAACGTGTGGTGGAAGCCACAAAGAAAGCCACAAACCAACTTCATTATGAAGCATATACTGTACATAGACTCTATGATGTTCTTTGCTATCTTTTCTTGAGAAAGGAAACTTGGACTTAGATCACTACATGCCTCACACCCACACAACAAATATTGTCATCACCTTAAGGTAATTTCTTGTTATTCCAGTTTCTTTCACTGCCTGGAAATTTCCACAGCTGTTGAGCTGTTCCTGTTTAATCGTCATCAGCAGAGATGTGGACTTGTGACTTGTGACTCGGACTGACTTGTGACTTGAGTCACAAATGACTCGACTTGAGACTTGACTTGCCAATATTAGGAGTGACTTGTGACTTGACTCGACTTGTACGCTATTGACTTGAGACTTGACTCGACTTGACAGTTTTAGCTTGCAATGACTTGCAATTGTGCTCCAAGTCAATGAATATATATATTTTTTGCATTTTGTGTGTGAAAAAAATGCATGAAAGAAAGAAAAATAAATGATTTACCTTCAACCATAGTCAAAAACCATGCTAAAAAATATATATGATCAATTGTGGGTTGCATGGTCACCCAAACAAACATGAAAGCTTGTCTGCAGGCGTGCTGTAATGGTTAGGGAGTTGGGCTGGAGATCACAGAGTTGCAGGTTTGAATCCCACCCTTAAACCCACCTCTTCCTACATCTCCATCCATGACTGAAGTGCCCTTGAGCAAGGCACCTAACCCCATATTGCTCAAAGGACTGTCACCAATATATGCGTTGGATAAAAGATAAAAGTAATTTAATGAATAATTATAAACCGTGGTAAAACCATGGTTAGTTTTCAGAGTAAAACCATGGTTCAATTTATAGTTAAACCTAGTAAAACCAAAAACCAATGCCGAACCATGCTCAAAAAACTGAAATCATAGTATACCATGGTCGATTTTCGGGACATGACTGACGAAGGGGGACATGCAAAGCAGTGTGGAGAGGTAATGAATTTATGACCAAAGGTAATTGTCAATATTGCACATATAATACAAGGTGACTTGTTAATGACTTGGAAAAAATAAGACTTGGACTTGACTTGGCTTTGGCACGACTTGGACTTGGACTTGACTTGACTTGGCTTTGGCATGACTTGGACTTGGACTTGACTTGGTCAAATGTGTCGTAACTTGTGACTTGACTCGGACTTGATTGGAAGGACTTGAGACTTACTTGCGACTTGCAAATTAGTGACTTGGTCCCATCTCTGGTTATCAGTGTCGCAGTTGACATGTGGTCTGTGGTAAGTTAACTCTTTCATAGTACTAAAAGTACTTGTAGTGGAGTAGATATATTTACCGGTATACAAAGTAACAAATACAAACAATGCAATTGCTTGATATGTGTCCCTGTGTTTTGGGGCAAGACTAAAAAAATATAATTTCCTAGAAGTAATGTGTCAAAATATTGACATTGTTGTTCTTTGCCAATTAGCCTATATTTATCTTATTCAACATGGCTGTCATAAATCGTGGCGTGTCATATACAAACTAGACTGCAAGCAAGATCATTATTTCGCAATATGTTCCATTTTGGGAATACAAGAATGTAGGTATGTGTTGGATAACTTTGTATTTGTCATTGTACTTAACGAGTAGCACACAATTCTCGAAAGTCGAAAGTCTCAAAACCTCTCTCTCACACACGCACGCACGCACGCACACGCACACACACACACTACTCAAACCTTAAAGGGCTTATGAAATGAATAGCTTATGAAATGAAAATCCATCTATCATTCACATACATAATTTTAAACTGCAACTTACAGTAAAAGTGTGAATGCTGTGGCATTTGGTGCAACATACATTAGCCACAGGGCTGTGATGTCATAGGCTAATTGACTCCCTCATTTGCTAGGATGGCTGGCAGCGAAAACAGCATGCATTTGATGGACCCATATCTCATAAAGGAACCAAAATTCTGATACAAACATCAGCATGTAAAAAGAACACACATCTAAAATTATGTGGAAAAAAAACTTGTGTTGAATTCAACCCACGAAAATCTATTGCAGAGGCTCTGCGTGACGATGCACCTCCCATATGCCATGGGTATTGGAAATGGAAGAAAGTTAGAATTTTCGGCACAGCATCGGTGGGCACAAAACAGCCACCGCTGCTACTACACGCTGATAATTAAAAGATGTTATCAATCAAATGACACAATAGTGTATGTTTGTTGTGGTAAACTGGAAAAGATTGGAACATGTATGCCGGTTTCGCATGTGGCATTCTGCTGCGCTGTCTTTGACACATTGAAACCTAGCGAAGTCGCACATTTAAATCCAGCTATTTTTAAAAACGTATAATGTGGTAATAGCATGGTTTTAATGTAATCTTAATAAACAATGGCATTATCCCCATTATTATGCTGACAATTCACCGATCAACCAGCTACATCTACCTTTATTAATTTTGTTTATATAGCAACAGTTGACGGGGGGATGCTTTGCCTTGATGCAGACATGACTCAAAAGAGGAGTATTTCACAGAAGTGAGGTGGTGCGTGCATGTTTTTAAATGATGGTATTTTGCTATGATTATGCGATTTAGTGTAGGCTTACACGAAATATGTAGCATCACATAGCATGTTGCTATCTCTGGTAATGTGGTAGTCAGACCCACCTTCGTACCTTCGTGCCCAAACAGTAGCAGAGACAATCTCCGTCGGCACACCAGCGATATAGTTATAACTGCTTGTGATTGTAGAATTGACTATTTCCAATCATGCCCGCAGTGTCTTTTTTGGTGAAATATGAGGGGTGGAAATGTACGGAGCATAACACTCCGTACAAACTGTATCCACAGCGCTCCTTTTTTTGCCTTCTCCTTGTCAGCCTCAGTTCTAGTGTTTTTGACGTTAGGAAACTTGTGCAGAGAAATGCATTCAATGAAGTTGCTATTTTTGCAACTAGCACCATATGGCCTTCCAGCAACAAACTATTCTGCACCATAGGTTACTAGCCATAGACGCCGCCATTACAGTTGGACTACTAGAACTTTCTACTAGATGGCTCAGAGTTGGACTATGTCAATCATATCATGAGCCCTTTAAACACCCACCCACTCACAGCCAGACACACACACAATCATGCTGTAGATCTAAAACTATACTTTGGTAGCATAATTTAGTGCTGCTGGATAACATGTGCAACAGTTTGACATGCCTCATTAGACTTTGAATTGCAGTTTAAAACCACATGCCGAAACAATGACCTCAATACCCTAAGTGACAACATCAATGCATTACATTATATTCAAGATATGCTCGATTTTGATTCTGTCCCTCAGATATTCTACTGTGTAGGCCTAATCCCCATCCAAAAGGCAAAGTACACAGTGCTTTTATTTTACGTTTTTTATTTTAATTTCTCTTAAGGTGGACAGTGTGCAGGCTGAAGATGGCAAAAAGGAAGACACATTCCATCATACAATATATTATTGACAACAAGTTGGAGAAGTTAGAAAAGAAGAACTTTCCTGTCAACGTGCGATATCCATGTGCAGAATGGGAAGACGATGTGACACCTCTGTGTGCAGCTGCTGCCTGTGGAAATGAAGAAATATGTGCACACCTTTTTAAAGAGGGTGCTGATCCAAACCTTCTTTCAGCTGAAGGCTTAACACCGTTGCTTTATACAGTGAAGTTCAATGTGAATGTTAATCTCATCAGACAGTTATTACATGAAAAAGCTAATGCAAATTGGAAACATCCGATTATAGAAGCGGCATGCAACAACAGGAAAGATATAGTGAAAGAATTGCTGAAATGTGGAGCACAACCTGATTCGGAATATACACTGTGTGCAGAATTATTAGGCAAACATGTTTTTTGACCATATTGTCCATTTTATGCATATTTTCCGCCACCAACCTCTATGGACATGAACACTTATTGAATGTAAGCATTCCAGGTCATGCATATTTGTATATTAGGAGATGGCGTGATAGAAGGAGCCCATAACCCTATATCAGGTGTGCATAATTATTAGGCAACTTTGTTTTCCTCTGGGAAAATAGGCCACAAATGAGATCTAACAAACTCTGAAAAGTCTATAAACAATTTTGAAGTCTTCCAGAGGGATGTGGCTGTCTTGAAATTGCCCAGATATTGTTCATATCCATCTAATGCACTGTTACGAAGCCATCAGTGTCACATACATTGTGCTCACAAAGTAACTGCCAGATTGAGAAGAATTGAAGGTGAAACTACCACCAAATTGTTACCCTGCAGTGCTGTTATATTCCAGAACTGAAATCTACATTGAGTGTCCAGAAGAACATTGTATTCAGCACTCAGAGACATGGCCAAGTTAAAACAGGTTGAAACCTGAATACCACTCAACAAGAAAAGTAAGTCAAGACTGGGTCAAGAAAGGTCTTTAGACAATTTTTTCAATGGTTTTATGAACTTGTGAAAGTGACTGTTAATGGACCAGATCGATGAGCCCATAGCTAGATCGGTAATGTGCACACTCAGATGAGTTCCTGAGTTATACTCAAATGCCAGCAGAATACTGCATAAATACCATTGTCTTCTTGAAAGATGCAAACGTTTTCCTCACAGATCCAGCTATGGGCTCATCCACCCTGTCTGTCAATAGTCACTTTCACCAGTCCATAATACGTTTGAAAATTCTGTCCTAGGGTATTTATTGACCCAGTCTTCACTTAATTAAGTTGTTAAATGGTTGTCTGGTGTCATCCCTTCTTACCTTGGCTATGTCTCTGAGTGCTCAACAACCTGTTCTTCTGGACACATGATGTAAGTTTGCATTCAGGAATATGATAGCACTGCAGGGTAATAATTTTCTTGTAGTTTCACCTTAAATTCTTCTCAATTTTTGGCAGTGACATTTCATGCAAGACTGATGACTTTGTAACAGTGCATTTTATTCTTCTGTGCTAACGTGACCAACATCTTACCAATTTCAAGACAGCCACATCCCTCTGGAAGACTTCAAAATTGTTTATAGACTTTTCAGAGTTTGTTAGATCTCTTTTATGGCCCATTTTCCCAGAAGAAAGCAAAGTTGCCTAATAATTATGCACACTGGATATTGGGTGTTGGGCTCCTTTGATCACACCCCATCTTAATATATAAATATGCATGATCTGGAATACTTAAATCCAATAGGTTTTCATGTTCATAAAGGTTGGTGGCGGAAAATACGCATAAAATGGACATTATGGTCAAAAAACATGTTTGCCTAATAATTCTGCACACAGTGTAAACGGCTAATCGCAGCACATGCAAATGGCAATAACAACAAAATCAAATCACTTTCTAACATGTTGCACCAGTTATCTTTGAAAGATGAACAAGTGTCCACATATGCGTTATTTTACAAATACTCAGTTGATGTGCTCATGAAGCATACAGGGGAAATTTATCAGCTGTACCACAAGGATTTTCTAAAGGTGAATCCAATTTCACATGTGAGACTTTTTGATATGTTTAGCCGTGATGATGGTCCAAACAAACACATGGCACGCAAGTGGCTAAAACAGCCTCACAACTTGGAACGCTACGTGGAGGTGACTATCGAACGCCTGGCAGAAAGGGCTGATACAGTTGTTTTGCAAAATTTGCATTCAGCTTTCTGCCTTATGGAGGAAATCCCTCTTAGGTTTTCAAATAACATTGTACCATTCCTTTTAAAATTACTCGAAACATATGTGGCTGACTGCCCTAATCCATTAATAAAAAGGATTATGGATAACACGTCTAACGACATTCTTAGATTGCTTTATGTCATCATACAGAAGATGAATTGTGGAACAGATACCAACTTTTTGAGGACAATGTGCACAGACATGGTTCCCTTTGCAAATGCCAAGTACTCAATAGAAATGTCTGGGGCATATGCCTTTGGCATAATAGCACATCTGCATTCATATCCAGGTCTGCCTGAGACTATCACAGCCCTTGGGATCACATCAGTACCTGAGACGATACTGGATTTTGCAGATAGTCAGGATGATGACAATTTGAAGAGAAAGGTTAGGGAGCTGCATCAAAAGTTGACAGGACAATGTTCAGAGGAGCAAAAAGATCAGGGGAAAGTACGAAGAAAGAAGAAGAAAAAGATGAAGAAGAAGAAAGATTCTGCAAATGATGTGGAGTCTGGTTCAGTGACGGGTACCTCTGATTGTGATTATCCAAAGAGTTCGGTTCAGGAAGCATGCTCTGCTGATGAAATTTCAAGTGACAAACCATTCCCTTCTGTTACTGGCACAGAAAGCACTTCAAGACGTTGGCTCAAACTCAGTGTTCGTTGGAGGACAAAGCTAGAGAATCTTGCTAGTATGGGAATGACAGGGGTTAAAACTGTTAAGAATCTCAATTTTTGTGTCAATCCTGACAACGTAATTGCAAAAGGTAGTGATGGGACTGAGGTCTTTCTCGGCCTCAGAGATGATGGTACTGAAGTTGCAATCAAGCGCATGACCAAGTCCAACTACCAGCTGCTCAAACATGAGGAAGAGTTCTTGCGCCTACCACAGCTGGACAGTCCCAGCATTGTGCGATATGTTGACTTTGCTGAGGATGATACCTTTGGATATTTAGTCCTACAGCTCTGTGAGTACACCTTGGAGGAATATATTGATCCAAAGAACCATCATTTACCCAAGGATGTTCAGGAAAGGATGGATATTCTGAAGGCAAAAGTGAAGGAAGTCATCCATAGTTTAGAAGTCCTCCACAACAAGGACACTAAGGTTCTTCACAGAGACATCAAGCCTCAAAATGTTTTGATTGGTAAGAACATTTTGTTTTGTATTTACGCGTAAAACTAGTCCTTACTACTATATGATAAAACAGTTTTGTGTGGGTGTATTTATACATTTCTAGCATAAAAGTTGCCAGATAAACAATTGTATGTATTCTATGTCATAAGAAGTGCATCTGGCTCTATTAGCACATTTGTGCCACGGAAACATACACTGTGTTCCTTGTGCTTCTCAACACCATGGTTACACAATGGTTACACAATCTTCTCTTCTTAAGATATCACAGGAAAAGCACGGCTAGCTGATTTCGGCATCAGCAGAAGACTGAATGTTGGGCAAACAACACTGCGGACAACACCTGCAGGAACCAAATGCTGGAAGTCCAGAGAAGCACTGGAAGAGGACACGGAGAGTGTTACACTTTTAGCAGAGCACTAATGCAGGAGACAAAAGATCAGGTCAATGTGTTGGATTTATTTTTTCACAGATCTTCAGACAATCATCAGGTAAGTATTCACAACGTCAATCTTCTTCACAGGTCTTCAAGGGTAACAAAGGTAGGATTTCAAACATAAATCTTCATCCACACAGGGTTGTAATAAAGAACTAAGGTTTGTTTTCTTTTTCAGGATTCATAACAAAAGTCTTTCTCAGCATCCAAAATAGAACAAAGGAGAATTCTTACGACCAGGGTGAGTTCAAATGGCAAAGTTCACAACAGAAAGTTCATCAGAGGCAAAGGCACTGTTTGTCCAGGGAGTTCAGAGTCTGTGTTGGCAAGGAATCCTCATGACCGAGCAAGGTCACAATGAAAGTCAAGGGCTTAAGTAAAGCCAGTACCATGAGCTGGAGAATGGGCTGCAGGTGATTCCACTGATCACCTGCTGCGGGGTCTCCCAGGGTGCTTGGCAGGGTCAGGGCCCGGCCTAGGTGTCTGGGGTTTCCCAGGCCGATTGCCAGGGGCTGAGGCAGACTGGCGGCATCTCCTGGTAGGTTGGGGCATGGCAGGTCGGGGCATGACAGTACCCCCCTCCCTACGACCGTCACCTGACGGTCCAGGAGCCCCAGGATGGTCTCGGCGGAAGTCACGGATGAGCGACTTGTCCACGATGTGGCGCGATGGCACCCAGCAGCGCTCCTCCGGACCATAGCCGAGCCAATCAACCAGGAACTGCTCCCCTCGGCCCACTCTCCGGGAGTCCAGGAGACGCTTGACAGTGAACACCGGACCGCCTGCCACAAGACGGGGAGCTGGGGGTGGGGGTGTAGAAGGAGACAAAAGGGATGTTAGAACTGGTTTCAGCAGTGAAACATGGAAAACTGGACTCACCCGGAGAGACCTAGGCAAAGCAAGCTGGTAGGCCACTGGGTTTATGCGCCGTACAACTCGGAATGGGCCAATGTAGCGTGGCTTGAATTTCTTGGATTCGACGCGCAGAGGAAGGTCCCGCGTGCACAGCCACACTCTCTGGCCAGTCCTGAATGAAGGGTTCACTCTTCTCTTGCGGTTGGCAAAACGCTGGGCACGCATTGCCGATCGCTTCAGGGCTGCCTGGGCTCTCTTCCAGGCTCGCCTACACCTAGCCACAGCAGCTTCAGCAGAGGGGACAGTGACAGTGGGCTGCTCAGAGGGAAAGAATGGTGGTAAGTATCCAAATTGAACTTCAAATGGGCACATACCGGTAGAGGTGGAGGTCAGTTGATTATGGGCAATCTCTGCCCAGAGAAGCATCTTGCTCCAGGACTTGGGATTGTCAGAGATCACGCAGCGCAGGTACTTCTCCAGCTCCTGGTTGATCCTCTCGGTCTGCCCATTTGACTGGGGATGGAATCCTGAAGAGAGACTGACAGATGTATTAAAGAGAGACCAGAAAGCTTTCCAATACCTGGACACGAACTGTGGACCACGGTCAGAAACCACGTCGGCTGGGACCCCATGGTAACGGACCACCTCCTTCAGAATGACTTCAGCTGTTTCCTTGGCCGTAGGGAGCTTGGGAAGAGGAACAAAGTGAGAGGCTTTAGAAAAACGATCAACAATCACCAGAATTACTGTATTGCCTTCAGACTCTGGTAACCCTGAGATGAAGTCCATGGACAGATGGGACCATGGGCGACTGGGAATTGGGAGTGGGCGAAGCAGTCCAGCTGTGGCTTGGTGTGAAGACTTCTGGGTGGTGCAGATATTGCAGGCCTTAACATAGTCAGAAACTTGCTTATACATGTCAGGCCACCAAAAACGGCGGCCGAGGAATTCTTGTGTTCTTTGCTCACCTGGGTGCCCAACCCAATGTTCATTGTGACCCCACCTCAGTACCTCAGAGCGCATTGATGACGGTACGAATAAGCATCCCGACGGCCCACCTCCTGGATCTGGTTCAGTCTTCTGAGCCTGAAGGATGGACTCCTCCAAGGCAAGGCGCACTTGCCCGATCACCCGGCCTTGGGGAATTATGTGCTCTGGGGCAGGGGTCTGTTCAGTGCAGTCATGCTGACGGGAGAGGGCGTCTGCTTTGGTGTTCTTTGATCCTGGCCTGTAGGTGAGTATGAAATCAAAACGATTAAAGAACAGCGCCCAGCGTGCCTGGCGTGGATTTAGTCTCCTGGCTTCCTTTAAGTACTGTAGGTTCTTGTGATCAGTCAGTACTTGGAATTGGTGGGCAGCACCCTCTAGCCAGTGCCTCCACTCTTCGAATGCTAGCTTGACTGCTAATAGCTCCCTGTCTCCTGCGCCATACCTTTGCTCAGTGGGGGTCAATTTCTTTGAGTAAAAGGCGCATGGGTGGACCTTATTATCCTGGGAGGATCGTTGGGATAGGATGGCCCCTACTCCAGTGCTGGAGGCATCCACTTCTACCACAAAGGGAAGCGCTGGATCTGGATGGCATAGGATAGGTGCAGTGGTGAATTGCCTCTTTAAGGAGTCAAAGGCTACCTGTGCCTCGGTTGTCCATTTAATCCTGGAGGGCTGACCCCGTGTGAGTGCTGTGATGGGTGCTGCAATGCTGCTGAAGTTGCGTATGAAACGCCTGTAAAAGTTAGCAAAGCCAATAAAACGCTGTACCTGCTTCAGGGATGTGGGCACTGGCCAATCAACAACTGCTTGCACCTTTCCAGGGTCCATGGATATCCCCTCTGGAGAGATGTTGAATCCTAGGAAGGATGTATCAGTGACATGGAACTGGCTTTTCTCTAGCTTCACATAGAGGTGGTTCTCCAGAAGGAGTTTGAGCACGTGCCGGACCTGCTGAACATGAGATTCAAGATCTTTGGAAAATATAAGAATGTCATCCAAAAACACAAAGACACATCTGTTGATCATCTCTCGCAGCACGTCATTGACTAGGGCTTGGAAAACTGAGGGGGCGTTAGAGAGACCAAAAGGCATGACTTTATATTCATAGTGGCCACTGGTCGTGCTAAAGGCCGTCTTCCACTCATCCCCACTTCTGATGCGAACTAGGTGGTAAGCATTGCGCAAATCAAGCTTTGAAAAGATCGTTGCCCCTCTGAGTAGGTCATAAGCAGTGGACATTAGGGGGAGAGGATACTTGTTCTTGACTGTGACTTTGTTCAAGCCTCTGTAATCAATACAGGGCCGGAGGCCTCCATCTTTCTTGGACACAAAAAAGAATCCTGCTGAAGCGGGAGATGTTGATGGCCGTATCCATCCATTACTGAGTCCCTCCTGGATGTATTCCTCCATTGCTCTGGTTTCAGGTACAGATAGTGGGTACAGCCTGCCTCTTGGTGGCATGGATCCTGGATGGAGATTGATTGCCATATCATAGGGCCTATGTGGAGGGAGAGTGCCTGCCTTAGTTTTAGAAAATACTTGTGCCAGGTCATGGTAATGTTGAGGGACAAGTGTGAGGTCTACCTCTGCAAGCTCCGGGGAAAGCCTTGGAGATTGCTGAACTGTGGTTCCATACACCCCATGGACTTCAGGTGGTTTGCCACAGCAGGTTTTAGTGCACTCAGGACTAAATGATAGGAGGGTGCCCTTTTCCAGTCAAATTGGGGAGAGTGGTTTCTAAGCCAGGGGTAGCCTTACACTAGGGTTTCAGTAGGTGAGGAAATGAGAAAAAATGTACACCACTCTACATGATCATTGCCCACTTTGAGTTTCAGAGGTTTGGTGACAAACTCAATTTTGCCTGACCCTAGGGGACGACCATCAAGTGCTTGAACAGAGTATGGAGAGGGGCTCACCTCATAGGGTACATGGAGTCGTTTGGCTAGGTTGATGTCCATGAGATTCTCCTCAGCACCAGAATCGATCAATGCCTGGAGCGATGTGTTGACATTGGGAGGGCCGTCCCACTCGAGTGTCACTGGAAGCTGTAGACATGAGGTTAGACGAGAGGACCTTACTGCCCTGCTCACTAGAGGTCCTCTTTGTCCTAGTGAGCCTTGTCTTTTCCCGAAAGCTCTGCACATCTTTCACGGTAGTGTCCCATCTCTCCACAGTACCAGCAGAGATTTTCTCGCCTTCGTCTGTCCCTCTCTTCTAATGAAAGTCGTGATCGACCCAGCTGCATCGGCTCCTCCGTGTCACGGGGCTGCATGGTTGACTGAGCTTTCTGGACGGACACAGGAAACTGGGCATTGGACAGACGCTCCCGTCTTCGCTCACGGGTTCTTTGATCTAACTCAGAGGTGAGTGCAATCAGCTCCTCCAGGCTGTGGCCCCAATCTCGGTTGACAAGGTCATCCTTCAGGTCGTCCTGGAGTCCATGGTAAAATGTGGTCATCAGTTCCCATCCCAGCCAGCCTCTGTTGCCAAGGTGCGGAATTCAATGGCATACTCTGCAGCGGTCAACTTGCTTTGCTTCAGCTGGAGAAGACGTTTCGCCGACTCTTTTGGCTTGTGGGGTGCCCAAAGACTGCTTGGACCTGGGCCATGAAGTCGGATGCATTGTGGCAGATCATTGAGTCTTTCTTCCAGATGGCCGTGGCCCATGCAAGAGCCTTGCCTGACAATAGTGTGGTGATGTATGCTACCTTTGATTCTTCGGTGGGAAAACTGCAAGGGTGAAGTTGGAAGGACAAGGCACACTGAAACAAGAAGCCACGGCAGGCGTCTGGGTCTCCATCATACCATTGGGGAGAAGGGATATACAGATCTGGACGTGGGCCCGTGGCTGTGGGGGTTGGTGGTGATGGCGTTACTTGCGCTGGGACTGGAGCTTGTGGTGTGGTGTTGATCCTAGCCACAACTTGAGTCAGGGACTGGACGGACATGTTCATTCGCTCCATGGTTTGTGCCATCTTGTAGATTTTCCTCTCTCGTTCACTGTAGGCTTCTCCCATCCGGCTTACTACTGCTCGTATGTCTTCAGTCTCCGCAGTGCTCACATATGGCTCGGTCATGCTGTTACACTTCTAGCAGAGCACTAATGTAGGAGACAAAAGATCAGGTCAATGTGTTGGATTTATTTTTCCACAGATCTTCAGAAAATCATCAGGTAAGTAATCACAACATAAATCTTCTTCACAGGTCTTCAAGGGTAACAAAGGTAGGATTTCAAACATAAATCTTCATCCACACAGGGTTATAAAAAAGAACTAAGGTTTGTTTTCTTTTTCAGGATTCATAACAAAAAGTCTTTCTCAGCATCCAAAATAGAACAAAGGAGAATTCTTACGACCAGGGTGAGTTCAAATGGCAAAGTTCACAACAGAAAGTTCATCAGAGGCAAAGGCACTGTTTGTCCAGGGAGTTCAGAGTCTGTGTTGGCAAGGAATCCTCATGACCGAGCAAGGTCACAATGAAAGTCAAGGGCTTAAGTAAAGCCAGTACCATGAGCTGGAGAATGGGCTGCAGGTGATTCCACTGATCACCTGCTGCGGGGTCTCCCAGGGTGCTTGGCAGGGTCAGGGCCCGGCCTTGGTGTCTGGGGTTTCCCAGGCCGATTGCCAGGGGCTGAGGCAGACTGGCGGCATCTCCTGGCAGGTTGGAGCATGGCAGGTCGGGGCATGACAGAGAGTGACTTTAAGAGATCCTCCGATATCCAGGTGAGTGTTTTCCATACTGTTTGGGGGACAGCACACGTGATGAAGTGATATACCATAAATCGATTCAAGGGTTAGGGTTTTGATGGTGCTCTTGCTGCATACTAACGAGCTAAGATATTTGGTGTCGCAGTTAAAGAACATGTATGGTGACCACAGAGGCCTGGGTTGTAGGTGGGGTGGCTTGTCCCCTCCTCTTCACTACTCTGCATTTAAAAATTGTGTCTACATTGTAGATAGATAGATAGATAGATAGTTTATTTGTCCTTTCGGAAAATTGTTCTGTGCCATTTTCAGTGCATCTGATACAATTACAAAGACATTACAATAAACAAGAACACAATAGACAAACACAACACCCACCCTCCCCTCCCCTCCCTCTATAGGACAAGAAGACAGGTTGACAAAAACCCAACTTAAACACAGTAAAGTGCAGTTATTCAGTACCAAAGTGCAATGTGCTATTCAGTCTAAGTTACAGTTGTCTTATTTAACATGGATATACTAGTAGGTATAAATGATTGGCGGGCTCTGTTTGTCTTAAATGAAGGCATCCTAAACCTCCTACCTGAGGGCAACAACTCATATGCTTGCTGTAAGGGGTGTGAGAGATCCTCACATATGGTATTTGCCTTCTTTACCACCCTTGCTTCAACAGTCATGGCCAGGCGCGGAGTGGCCGTCGGGAGATCGGGGACTTGTCCCGGTGGGCCGCGGTTGTGAAATGTATTAAAGCGGCCGCACCGCTGTAATAGCCGGCTTTGAAATTTTTGAGATAGTACTTATAGGCACTAACTTCCCGTTTTCCACTTCCCTGCTGAATGTCTTACCTGACTAGCCAGTGTTTATACCGTATGCCAGACGGCAATACCTCACTGACGGTGTCAAACAGTAAATTGGCCACACCCCTTCTCTACTGATAATTTTCATACACTGTAGATCGCGGAAGTTTACAAGATCTTAGTAACACAGTTTCGTTTTCAGTATTTGAAGAACCTGTGATATGTATATTGGTTACCAAAGGATGGAAATATGAATAAATTATGATTTATTTTCCGATTTCCACACGACTGTTACAGTTTACAGTCTTTCCAGTCCTGATTCACTTGCTCTGTGGTTATTGACTTGGGTTACGAACAGACTCCACCAAGTGGTACGGAAGAGAACTGCACCTAACAGAAGCAATGGGTTTTGTTTTGATTTGTTAGAACTACCAGTATATCTCCTTATAGTCGAAATAATATTATTATCATACATATATTTATATGTGGTACATTTAGGATGTAGCCTATGTCTGAAGAAATGGAACAAAATAATTTCCACACAAGATTCTGATGTGACCAGTGCTGGGTGTGTAGGCTAAGCTGTGGATTAAAGTAGGCCTAGAGTGATTGCAAGAAACAACGACATTTGCTGCGACGAAGACAGCGTTTTAAGGTAGGCCTACACCGTTTGGTTATACATTTTGTTGACTTATGGTTGTGCTTTGAAGTAGCTAGGTTTGGCTTATTTGCTGCATGGTGGGTTTATTGCACAATGTAGACAGACTTTTTGTAAGCTATAGGCTACTATACTATATTTTGTAAGCCTACTCTTCTAAAAATCCCCACACTCAAAACTTTGTGCCCATGCTCATCCTGTCTTCCTTAAACGATATTTCAATTTCAAACTGTCAAAATGACAGTGGAGTGCACATTTGCATGGAACAGTAGCGTGATGTAGCCTAACCTAGTAGGCCTATGAATGCTTTGGACTGTGATGATGGCTCCAGTGGTGTAGTCTACTTTTTGAAGTGGGTATACTGTATATTTGAGCATTTTTTGATGTGTGTGTATAGGCTACTGTATATATTTGTGCTATTGTAAATAATGGATCAATCAATTTTAAGTGGGTATACTGTAATCCCTGAAATTTTGAAATGGGTGTGTATACCTGCGTTTTACGTAGACTACACCACTGGCTGTGCATTTCATCAAGGTGTAGGCTACAATTCTCCACTTCAGGTTAATATTTTGACAACACTAATGTCCACATGTAGTACGACTGCAGATTTCGTGGCTTTTGTCTTTTTGGTTAGGAAACCATGTTGTTCGCTTTGTTTTTTTGTTTTTGTTTTTTTTTTTTAAAGAGGGCCGCCAAGGGGAAAATTCTCCCGGTGGGAAAAGGTGGGCCACTCCGCCCCTGGTCATGGCCATGCTATTTAGTGGCTATTTTGTATTTCTAATCATTTATATTTGTCAGGTTGCAGGTATGTTGATATACTACATCCTGTCATGTGGGCATCATCCTTTTGGGAAAGGAATTCGCTGTGAGGTAAACATTCTGGACGGGAAGTACAATCTTGATTTGGTGGAGGACGAGCTGGCAAAGGATCTCATCGAGTGGATGATCCAGGCTGAACCCAGTCAGAGGCCATCAGTAGTGGAAGCGCTCACTCACCCCTACTTCTGGACCAGTGACAGGTTTGACAGCTTCACTTAAACTGCTCACATGACTGTCTCCAGTGGAGTATGAAAACTTGATTAACTTGAGAATTTGAAACTTTTGGAGCATCAGAGGTTTAATGTCTCTTACGTCTTCAGGAGGGTGGAATATTTGACAAAGGTTGGAAATGGGACTGAAGCAGAGAACTTCAGGAAGGCTGATGAAAGGCTCCTCAGGGAACTTGAGGAAGACACAAAGGATAAATCCTTCTCTGCCTGGAGAGACAAAGTAAGCCAAGGAAGTTTGACTTTGGGTCAAGAAGTCGGGCACAAGAAAACATACAACTGTAGAGGCAGAATACAATACAATTTAATGAGTAAACTTATGTCAACAATCGCCATGGTTGCAAGACACTTTAAGAGAAATAAACAAGACTGAAATGAATAAAATTGGAAACACAAGTTGAAAATGTAAATCCATATAAATCATGACATAAGCAGACAGTATTAAACTCAATCGATTTCAATTGTTCACCTGTGCCTGTTTGTTTCCAGTTCCCCCCTGAGATTAGGCAGAAGCTGGATGTGAAGCAAAGGAAGGCCTACCCCGAGAACACATTGGCTCTGCTGCGCTTCATTCGCAACCTTTACGAACACCAGTAAGTTGCCTAAGAGAAAGAAAGAAGACATTAAAACCCTGAAGTGCAGTTAATGTTCTGTACATGCCATATGTTTTGTAATGACCTCTGCATTTGTACATATTGCAGTGCTGAGGATGCAGAGAAGATTGACCTGATGGGCCTTTTTCCTGACCTGTTTCCAAGCGTCTACAAGTTTGCCAAAGCGAAAGGCTGGAACTCCAGACCCAGCTTGAGGAAATTCTTAAATGTTTCATATTAAATGTATAGTATGTGGCCACCGACTGGCTTCTGTCTATCTATAAAAGTCACTAATTTCTACTTGCAAACGTGCCTTTTAGCAAATGTTTCAACATCTTTCAGAACGCTGCCCTATCTCACGCCTTTCGTAAAGTCTTCACGAAAAAAATTGATTAATTTTCGTGGTGCATTCACGTTATTGCCCGCCTTTCGTAAAGTCTTCCCGAAAATAATAGATTAATTTTCACGCTGCCTATTCACTTCAATTGCCCCACTGCTGCTATGGTTATCCAAACGTCTGCAGGGGCGGGGAGGGGGTGCTGACAGAACACTGCTGATACACTCGGGACTCACTAATTCGACGCCCTTTCGGTACTTACGCCTTATGTCCCCTAAACCTAAACCTAAACCTAACCCTAACCTTAACCCTACTTAACCCTAAACCTAACCCTAACCCTAACCTTAACCCTAAACCTAACCCTAACCTTAACCCTAACCTTGACCCTAAACCTAACCCTAAATTGCTTGTTTGAAATGTTTGATTACCATGTGACTGTAGGCTACCGAAAGGGCATCAAACTAGTGGGTCGCTAGGCAACAGTCGGGCAATTCAAGTGAATAGGCAGCGTGAAAATTAATCTATTATTTTCGTGAAGACTTTACGAAAGGCGGGCAATAACGTGAATGCACCACGAAAATTAATCTATTTTTTTCGTGAATACTTCACGAAATGAGTGAGATACGGTTGCAAGGGGTGACGTATGGTGGTGGGACTGGAACTGCAGGAAGGCAGGACTGCTGCTCCAGCTCTGCCTTCCCACACGCCGCAGCTTAAGGCTACTTGCTTGTCTGGCAGGTTAATTAATTAATCGTTGAATATTCCAGTCACATCTTCAAAACTCAATTAAATGTGTCCACAGTAATTTAAGTGCAGCAGCATCTTTCCCGTCCTGTAGCCCGATTTATCCTCTATAAACATCTCTAATCAGAAGTGTTAAAATGATGTGATGATGTTCAACATAAGGTAAAAATCATGTTCAGCTTGTTGTATAGCCTCATCCTACACAGCATAGCTTTAGGCTATTGATAGTGTGGTCTTTCACTTTCACTTACGTTCCTGTGTCAAAAACCCAAAGTGGTCCCCAACGTAAGGCCTTCAAAAGACACCAGACTTGTAGGCTTGTAGACATGCTTGCTGTGATGACACACACCGTGTGGGATTGAGTGCACATTGCTTCAGAACATCCAAAGCACAACGCACAATACTAGAGGTATCATAGGGGGCAGATGGCCAACAGGGCTCTCATTAATATTTCCCATCATCGTTTGACTCTACCGTGACGACAACATGGAAGTCAGCACTCGTCTGCCAACATTATGTCTGGTGCTCTGCCGTACGCAGAACGGACATAACATTTGCATGGCAAAGTTCACAGCAAGCATGTCCCCGGCCGTAGGAAATTGTTTCTGGCAGCAGACCGCGAAAAGGCAGATGCCTCTTTTTAATACAACTAAAATACACTGCATATCTGTTCATTGCCAAGCCCATTTAACCAATAGGCTAAGACATGGCATGCGGCGCACTCTATTATAAATTAGCTGCTACCATAGCAATGACTAAGTCATAAAATTACCAAAGGCCCTGTGTAGGCCACTGTAATAGTTGTTAAAAAAGTTAAGGCCTACTATCACTATGGTAGTAGGCCTGAAGTTTTTCCAATGACCACCCATATAGCCACTGGACACTGGAACAGAGCTGGGACGCAGCGTTCCACTGACGGAATGACGACCATTAAGGGGGTTTACAGATGATTACAGCATTTCTATTTGAACAGGACGTGTTAAAAAATACAGATACATTCACCCACCTCTGCTTGTTTTATTTGCAGTTAAGCATGTGGGCAAAGTGCAGTTATCATGGCACTGTCTGTGTGTGCAGTAAAGTATGTTGGCAGAATGCAGTTATGATGTGTGTGGGGACTGGGGACAGTAGGCCTATACATCCAGCATGCTTCAGTGACATTTCTAGCAGGTGAAGGATTCCAGCCTGTGTTCCTCTGGTTATGGCCCCCTCTCCTGAAGCAGACAGCCACTCCTTCTCCACTGACAGTGGCAGAACAAAAGCGTGGGCTACCCTAGTGCGACCTCTGCTGGTCAGAGATAGCAAGAAAAAACATGCTTGAGGAGTTTTCTACTGAAATCTCCAGTTGTTTTCGATACTAAATCCTATTATTAGTCAGTCCACCCAATTTTACCTCTGACATACTTAATAAACTGTTCACTTAACACGTGACAACTCTGTCTACTCTGCTCCTCAGGGGCTTTGTAAGTAATTCCTCCAGATTCTTGTTCAGGTACTACAGTTTTGTTAAGGGCTGCTGAGACATTTTCTGTTTACTTGTAAAATTTGTGGGCATTTGTGGTGTAGTTGTAGTTCACCTCCTAACCACTGGCTGGCGTCCTTGTTTTAACCAAGGACTATATATATATAGGACGGCTTATTTGCGTCATCAGAGCGTAGTATGGCCACGAAGGGAGTCACTGGCTTTTTCTATGGCCAGAACTGTCTGGCAGCATGTGCATCTCTGTCCATTCGAAATGCTTTCTGATCCCCAGACATTCTGAGTTAAATAAAAGTGTTTCATGTGAACTCGACGGAGAGTAATTTTAATTCTGAACTATTTAATTTGGGCGTATTAATTTGGAATTAAAAAGAATATGTAGGCCCTGCCGTGACCTAACGGGCACTGGGTTACTACGCTGGCGGCCCAGGTCATTTGCCAATCCTCCCCATCTCACTCCCTGTCGCCTCTCATACTATCGTATCGATATAAAGGCAAAAATGGCCCTAAAAATATATATTTTTAAAAGAACATATAAGCGTGGTAATTTTCGCCATGAAACTGGTTTAATCACAAATGGGAGTCTGGTCCCATTGGTCTTTTTTTGTACTTTTTTTTTAAGTCTGAGCCCTGTGTGCATGCCTCTATGTGTGTTTGCCTCCCTCTGCAGACAGACAGAGTCATTGCAGTACCAAGTCAAACCCCCTCTGCCTCTGGCCTGGGGGTTCAGGTTTTAAAAAAAAAACCCTAGGCTATAATCATAGGGAGGCATAATGTCAGAAGAGGCTTCAAGCTCTGTCAAACATTTGTCATAATTTATGCAGCGAATACAAAGGGCAGATCAAGGCTCCTCACGCTCTTCACATTTACAAAGTAACACTAAATAGTGAATAAGTGAACAATTCTCACAGAACTGAAGTAGATGCAGGGAAGGTAAACATAAGCCTACAAGCAGGGAAGGTAAACATACCCCTACATAAGCACCTTCATTTAAGAGAGTCAAACACATGAACAGGAGGCATAAATGTGGAGGAAGTAAAAGAAAAACTTGTTATATTCCTGCGGGGTAACTCATAAACGATAAGTCCAGTAGTACTTTTGGCCTCTTTTCTAGGTTTTCTGCAATGCAATAGATATTGGTTACCATCGAAATAATGATATAATAAATCCTGTAAACACAGCTTTATAGTCCAGAATAAAGAGTAGATCAGGTAGGTTACATGAATCATTATAGTCTCCAAAGCCTTAATTGTCAGATGATTGCACACACTATGCAGCGAATTAGTCTGAGTCTGGGCAGACCCATGTGCATTTCCGCTGAGCTTTGTGACCTCACACAAGGGTCTGGAGGAACTTCGGATTCGCCCTGCTCCTGAACTGCCTAGCAGCCGGACCATCAGCATTGCAGGATTTTCATGTGACGTAGTCAAAGTTTAAATGTAGTGGGGAAGGGAAACATAAGTGAAACAGGACCGTTGTTTCAGACAACAACGACCCCTCGCATGGCCTCACTCCTTAATATTGATTCTGTCATTTCAACTGTATTTTCGAAGTGAGTAGTTAAAGCAGCAAGCAACTGATTAAAAATATCAGACAAGTGTTTCGCCATTCACGTGAAAGGATTTTTGATAAAACGACACCTTCGCTGACATACATCTATGGCGTAGCTCCAGATTAATGTTCATGGAGCAAGGCAGAACCAATTCACCCGGCAAAACGTGAGCTGACAATTATAAGGTTCTATCTCCATTTTTGGTAAAATCGAGTTTTTTACATAATCTGACCCATTACATGCTTATTAATGCCTGTGTGGTGTTATTTTTGTGAAAAAAAGTATTATTTTACATTGTTATTAATGAAATAAAAACATTCTACAGTATCTCACAAAACGGCTGGGATGTAAATACTTTGATGCTCAATATCTCAGAACTACCCTAAACGGAGATAGAACCTTATAATTCTAAGATCACGAAAAGTCAAGTTAGCAGTGAATGGCAAAATGTCCAAAACCACAGTACACTATAGGCCTACTGCATTCTTAGGTAGGCTACTAATACTGGAAGACCCTTTTGTTTTTCAGGTTGCATATACCCAGCTGCCTGCTTGTCTCCGTCCAATTTCCGGTAGGTGCATGGTGTGTGGTTCTAAATGGCTGTTTGCTTAATGGGTGCTAGGATACAAGGAGTCTACTCCCCATTGGGAGTTTGCTCCCATTCTACCAGTGTTTCATTTCTCATTCAGCAGGAAGTGACTGAGGCCACATGTTCGCTTTCCACTGCTGAATGAATGAATACTCATGACCGGAGATCATGACCGACATTAAGGAGACTCACCAGAGGTGTAGGTGGCAATAAATGTGAAGTAGATATGAAGATACAGCAGTGTGTGTGCGCGTGTGTGTGTCTGTGTGTGTGTGTGCGTGTGTGCGTGCGTGCGTGCGTGCGTGCGTGCGTGCGTGCATGCGTGCGCGCGCGCGTGTGTGTGCGCGTGCGTGCGTGCGCGTCTGTGTGTCTGTGTCTGTTTGTATGATTGCAACTTCATCACCTCCTTGCATTTGTTTCCAGACCATGAGAATGTTGAGAGCAAGTAGGCTACACATGGTTGGAACAGCTAAAAGCTGAAAACTTAAGAAATATCACAGTTTTAAACATCATGTGGTTAGTTATCTCAAACCTAGTTCAAACTGTACAGCAGTGGTTCTTAACCTTTTTTTCTTAACGCACCCCCTTACCTGTCCCGAAGACAAGCCGCGCACCCCCAACCCAAACTTCTACATGTGTATACTTGTGTATGTGTATATAAAATGATTTTAAGTGATGAATTGAAATGATTCTTGCTTGGGACGTAAATCAATACCTTCATTTCTTTAAATGGGGGCCAAACTTGTTTTAATTTAGTCTTAAATTGGCATGAATATAATGTTCTCAAGCAGAATTTTGGTCGCAACCTCAACACAATCAAAATCCCGCGCACCCCCTGAGATCTCTGGTGCACCCCCAGGGGGTGCCCGCACCCCAGGTTAAGAACCACTGCTGTACAGGATCGGAAGGATGGCCAATTTCGAAAGCTTAAGCATGTATTTTGTTCTTTTGCAGTGCACCATGTTATGTTATGACTTAATGATCTTGTTATGGCAGCTTCTCGTCTCTGGAATGCTTTGCCCGCTGACATCAGATCTGGTCCCACAACCTCGACTTTTAAGTCCAGACTCACAACACATTTGTTTTGCACACCTTGGCCCTTGTTGGGAAAGGTGCCCTCAGCCTTTAAAAACCTAAATATCTTAGCCTCTGGTGCACATAACAACATGAAATAAGTTGCATTTAAACTAGAGATGTACAGGATCCAAGATCCGGTTCCGGATCCGGCAGGATAATAGGGTTTTTCAGACTATCCGGATCTGGCAGGATCTTAGGCAGTGGATCCGGTATCCCTCAGTTAGCTAAAAATCAGGATCTGGAGCATCTCTACTTTTTACGTAGCCTAGGCTTTTCAGTCAGTCTTTAACAACCCCAATCGCTGCATGGAGTGAAAGCCCTTTGGAATCGGCCGTTGAAGGCAGTGTGGCAGTAAGCCAATGAGTCTTAAAAATAGTTTGCGCCAACGTAATAAAAAGGGCCCACGTGTACGAGTTGGCTATGTGTTTCAACCCTTTCGTAGGATCCGGTATCCGGTTCCGGATCCGGCAGGATCTTAAGCAGTGGATCCGGTATCCGGCAGGATCCTAAAAATCAGGATCCGGTGCATCTCTAATTTAAACCCTAAGACCCTCATATTACATTTACATTACATTTAGCAGACGCTTTTATCCAGAGCGACTTACATATTTTATCATTTAGGTTACAGTCCCTGGAGCAATGTGGGGTTAGGTGCCTTGCTCAAAGGCACTTCAGCCATGGATGGAGGTGTAGGGAAAGGTCAGGTGGGATTCGAACCTACAACCCCCATAGTGAAAGACCAACTCCTTAACCACTAGGCCACGGCTGCCCACAATCCTAATATTGAATTAGAATGTTTTCATTCAGCTGTAACATACCAACATTTTTATTAAAAAAACTAAAATCTCAAGAGCCTGAATGCAGCGTACTGTATATATGTCTCCAGGCACCAAAGGTCAAACAACATATACCAGTCATTAGGCTAAAATGGGTTAAGTTTACTTAGGCTACTTAGTTACTTACTTACCTGCCTATTGTTCCACAGGATCTGGTATAGCTAGCGATCAGCTATATGGTCTGTAGCCCCAATCTGGTTGCCTGATTTTCATAGACTTCAGATCGTTGCGTCACCAGTAGGGCGGAGCCCTGCTACCAATCTGGATGGAAAGCCTTAACTCAACTGTCTCTTTGGTGCGAGTAGGCTACTGTACAGAGTTTGCTGCCTACATTTTCATCTGGTTCACTACGCGTTATGCACCTCAACACTTCACCTTGCCCTTTGCTCTCCTTCTTGGCGGGGTTGTGTTGTTGCTCATCACTTTTGTCCCTGAAGGTTTGCAGACCACTTCTTCATTCTTAATCTTCATTTCTACTCCTGATCCTTTGAATCTTATCTCTGGCCTTCATTGTCTTAGTTCACCATTTTGATATCATGGTCATACTATGCATAAAGAGTCACTAACAGTCACTATATCTAGCAAAGTACAAAGATATTGTACATTATGAACCTTAAAGGGGTATGCCACTATTTTGGGGCTTGCCTTAAGACAAGTTAAAAGAGGGAATATGTCGCTAAGCTAGTGAAAGTCAATGGATCCGTGTAGCATTGTAGCATGCTACACGGATCCATTGACTTTCACTAGCATAGCAGCATGATCCCTCTTTTAACTTGTCTTAAGGCAAGACAACGCTTAACGTGAAAAATAAGACACTTTACCACCTTTATAAAGCCCAGCCAACGATTTTAACTGTATTAAGCCCCAAAATAGTGGCATACCCCTTTAAGTAAACTCTTCTTCATCATTAGTAATACAGGTGTGTTATAGTTGTGTAGACATTAAAGCTCTGGTTATATTTCTGTACCTCCGAGCTGAATGCCTTGACAATTACCCTGGCGATGGTAGGGAAGCTTGGGACTTGGTGTCACCTCCATGGCAGCCAGAATACGCAGCACTGCCTCTCCACACATAGCCTACGTTGGTTAGTCCATAGTAGGCTATGCGTCATTTAGAAAACCACTGAGTTTATTCAGTGACATGTTACATTTTGAGGATTAACCTAATATACTGTATGTGTTGTGTGTTTTTTTTCATTACTGTATGTAAGATCTTACTAATTATTAATTAATGGACAGATCATTACAAGTTGTAATGTCAGGCAGTGTTATTTAAAGTTAGATATTGTGTAGAGTAGAGTAGAGTATCATTTATTAATCCTGAGGGAAATGAAGGTGTCCCGTATACATAAATACAGAAGAAAACACTAAGATATTGCACACATCATTGCATAGTAGGCCTATATCACCATACAGCACACGCAACACACACACACACACACACACACACACACACACACACACACACACACACACACACACACACACACACACACACACACACACACACACACACACACACGCACACACACGCACACAATACCATGCTGGTCAAGCTTTGGGCTATGTGGCAGGCCAATAATGTTAAAATTGTTGACACATCAGTCAGGTTAGCCAAGGTTCAGGTAGTTAGTTGTACAGGTAACTATAAAAATAGGTCAAAAAAGTCTCAAACCATGTAATTAAGACCTGAGGAATTTGACCTTTATGCCTTTCTTTTCTTCCTTGGCTGTACTTATCCTCTCACATAACTCGTTTGCTTCAGGCTGACAGGCATGTCCCAAGAAGCTTAGATGGGAGTCGGACCATTGGGGGTCGTTGAGCACTGGGTAGTTCACCTCTTTGCCCAGAGTCTCTGTTTACAACCCAATTGTCACCAAAACACAGCTTGTGTTCTCCATACAAGCCCATGACCCCTCACTGATCTGAGCAGGATATACAGGTACAAGTAACCTGGTAATACCACTCCTGCATGCAAGTTTGGGAAAATGTGCTTTGGCTGGTTGTATCATATGCTTATCTTGCGATCTCTGCACAGGGCTGAACAGCACAGCAAATATTACACACGGTGACAGAGTACAATAATGGGAGTGGACGGCGAAGAGAGAGGTATGTGAAGAGGTCAGCGTAAAGTTTTAGGTAGGTGTGTCTAATAGACAGAAAGTCACAGACACAACACTCATTGAGTATGGCAGAGAAAACAGAAGGGTTTTGTCTGCCTTAATAAAATTAGCTCAATTCTTCTCTCGCTGTAGGTTATGTGGCCTGTTTGATTCATAGTGTTCTTGTTGCCTTCCTAAAACTGTATATTGATTACCAGCTTGGGCATAATTCTATACATGCTGACTCAGACGCAACACTCAGCTTATGAAAACCTGAAAAACGAACTGCTCTGGAAGCAGTCATTACTTAAATGCACTTTAACACACTTTAACACACACACAGACACACACACACACACACATTCTTCTGGTGCGCATTCTTCAGCATTCTGCAGGACAAGTATGCAGAAAGGTACGTCATGAGCTACAGTCAACCAATGACCATACTCTGAGAGACATAATATACACACTGACCATACTCTGAGAGACATAATATACACACTGATGCAATGACCTTTATTGCTGCATACGGTTGTGCAGTGTAAGCTTTGTTTTTGTCCCTTACTCCCTATCAGGCTCTGGATGGTGGTGTCGGCTTTCTCCAGAACACGATACTGCAAAAGAAATTTCAAACGAGTATTTATTTAATCAATAAGACAGGCAAACATGTCACACAATACTCTCTCTCTCTCTCTCTCTCTCTCTCTCTCTCTCTCTCTCTCTCTCTCTCTCTCTCTCTCTCTCTCTCTCTCTCTCTCTCTCTCTCTCTCTCTCCCCCCCCCTCTCTCTCTCTCACACACACTCACACACACAAACACACACTCACAAACATTCATTATACATTCAAACTCCTCCCTCTCTCGTACTTCCCCCATTGTAAGCGCCAGTGTTCAGGTTGAGGTCTCAAATGCTTGAACCAGTTCTGACAAGTTGTAGACAAACACAGACACTTGTTTGCCATATACGTTCCATGTCCAGTGGCGATGAAAGACTTTGATGAAGAGACTGCATTCCTAGGAGACTGGGGGGCTTACCAAAAGCAGATTTTCATTCTTCTGAGCCTCAGCAGTATTCCGAATGGATACGTGGGAATGGCCATGGTTTTCCTCGCAGATATTCCTCCTCATCACTGTAGGGTTCCATCCCTGAACAGCAGCTATGGAGGACTGGGCTACAATCTGTCCATCCCGACTGAGGAGCTGAAAGGGGAGACCATCCTGAGTCGCTGCAGACGCTACACTGAACAGGGAGGCTCTGGCTCTGCCAACAGCAATGACACAGAGGGCTGTGTGGATGGCTTTGTGTTCAGTAAAGAGAGATATGTGTCCACTATTGTGTCTGAGGTAAGTCTATCGTCACTGTGTGATCATCATAGAGCTTGTATGTCAGCGGTTTATACCTTAGTCAAATGATTCTCACATTTACTTTAATGGAATTGTAGTTGTTGAGAGTGAATGAATGGGTTACACCTGTTGTTTGCACTAGTGGCATTAAGTGTGAAAATCTATTCCTAAATAGAAAATTAGCAGTTTGCCTATTTTGTGTGTAACCAAAGATTTTCTTAGTTCTTCCCAATAGACCGTCTCTGGTGTAACTGATTATATACCGTGTACACACACACACACACACACACACACACACACACACACACACACACACACACACACACTCACACACACCATGTCATCCTTTATGGGAATAGTTACTGAATAATCACAATCCAGGTGGCCTGAGAACAGTAGCATCTTCTGAATGTTGTTTTTGGCACTGCGAGTTTGACTGCAGGGTCATTCTTTTCAGAATGACATTCATTAGCTTTTTGTGTCTTTATTGTTGACAGGACAGTCGAGAATGGCAGGGAGAGAGTGGGAGAGAGAGAGATGGGACAGAGCAGAGTTGGGACATGACCCAGACCTGGGTCCACATGGGCATGCTAGCCCATGACCACGGGGATCTGAGCGTGCTTCGCCACACTGTGTCCATGATATGTTTAGTCTAGATACGGTGAAGCCTGTCTCGATCAAACCAGATCAACCTGAATTTGTTGGTTGTAGGTGTATGATAGAAACCATGACAAGCACTTATGACAATTAGGCTAATGTATATTAGCAGCTGAAAACATGTGTTCACATGTAGAGATACAGCACACCTTCTCACAGATGACTCCCAGCGTGGGAGTGAGTGAGTTTGATGCGTTATGCTATTATACAAGGATTAGAGTGGATATGATTTGACTGGGTTTGGACCAGTGCAGAAAATACTTGTTCAGGTACAAACTAGGCAACAGCTATATGACCCACATCAGGGCCACTGACAGCCTTGATTGGGCCTAGAGGACAAAAGCATCTGAAAGGGCTCCCCTCCTACGTATATATAAATCATAGCACTAGGGTGTTTTAACACCTGGCCAGACCTGTGACTCAGCATTTTCTGTAGGCTAGCCCAACGAGTATCCAGACCACGCAGAAGTGAATCATTCTGAGACCATTATTGATGGGGTCTCACTTTTCACTTAGGAGTCCTGACTCCTGACAAGTTACACTTGTGACCAAAAACGCTGCAGAGAGGACAGCTCACTGACGTCATAAGAGTGTAGTACGGCATGGCGGTAAGCGGAGTCACTTCCTTCTACTGTCAGTACTAGCAGCATGGTAAAGTGCAATGCCATTACCGCCAGGAGTATGGAACATATATAACATGTGAATTTTTGACAGCTGTCATTAATTATCCCCTGCAGTTAACACTGACTGATAGCTAGTGGTGTGCATTGGCACTGCCCTCATGATTCGATTCGGGAGGTAGCGATTCGATTCGATTCAATTCTACAATGCATTGCAATGCATTACATTTCTACTGAAAGCAAAGCAAATGTTTCATCAGTCATGATGAGGTAATACAAGTAGTCAGATACTGAGCAACATTTCATTGGCTGTTTTCTGTATCAGTCTTGCAGTTTTCAATGCTTTGAAGTGCTTTTATTTAATTTGACATTCATTTGCTCCTGAAATATCCTCGTAATCCAAGTAATTGAAACTAAAAAATGTTTCAAAAAATTATTTTGACCACCGGTTGTGATCACTGGGTTGGATTTGTATGCCAGCACGTCTAGGCGCATGCTATGCCTTTAGGGTGCGCTCACCTTTCTGCCAGGTAGCCTACCTGTAGGTCATGTGATATAAGTCAACTCAGACCATTGTTCTCATTGCCTGAGGAAGATCCCTCTGTTGGATCGAAACGTTGCCGTATGTTAAAATGAAATAAAGTATTTTTGGAGTTAATACCCAGTGTGCGGACTGCTTCATCACACTACTTACCTTGACAACCATTGCCATGCACAAGGCCAGAGTTGGGTGTAGTTTAGAGTATAGTAATCGTGAAGGTGTCCAGCAGTATAACCGGCCATCCGGGTACTTCGTTCTTGAAAGTAACAGTCCCGCTCCTGGGGAAAACAAACCGAATGTCTCATTAACTTACATGCAACATCGGCTAGCCTAAATAAACACAGTCCATGCTTCAGCCACAGCTGTTTGGCTATATTATTTGAACAGCCGACAACACAACGTCTTCGGCATTTTGGGCGCGAACCACGCTAGTGAATAGGTCCTTATCTTTCGTTTCTTATTTCCCCAAAACCAACAAGGCCTTCCCTTGACTTATCCCCCAATGTTATCCCCCAAAAAGGGGCATAAAGCACATGGCACACATCATGTTGGTTATATGAATAGGCCTACTGTATCATTTTAAATAGCTTTGTGCAGCTGCCTTTGCAAGTAATGTGTAATGTAGTCCAATATTAACTGTGACCCTTCTTGTCACACAGTGGGATCTGGTGTGTGACAATGAGTGGAAAACTCCATTTACAGTCACTGTGTTCTTCTTTGGGGTCTTGTTCGGATCATTTCTGTCCGGAATTATATCAGACAGGTAAAACAACTTAACAGTTTAATATGTATTGATATTATGTATCCTTTACAACTTCTATTCTAATCATGATCCTTTTCTCCTTCTTGTCTATAGATATGGAAGAAAATTTATATTTTTTGCCACAATGGCAGTACAAACCGTCTTCAGTTTAATTCAAGCTGCCTCTAATAGTTGGGAAATGTTCTGTGTGTTCTACTTCATTGTTGGAATGGGACAAATCGCAAATTATTGTGCAGCTTTTATCCTTGGTGAGTGCACTGTTTTGATTTGGATTTACATTCCATTTTTCTTTAAATCTCAGAGCAAAAGCGAAGGCCATTTACTCTTTGCATGATAAGCTGTGTTGCCAGATAGGGCGGTTACCCACAGTTACCCAGATTGTGGGTAACAATGGTAAAAAAATCAGCCATTCGGCGTGTTTTTCTGTCGTTTTATGACCATAGAAGTCAATTAGCGCCTCTAGGCGGTTTTTGAGCACTGTTTGGGTGGGATTTGATCAGACACATCTGGCAACACTGATGACAAGACCATTTACTGTTTCCATGATGAAGTGTGTGTAGTACTGTTTACATGATAGCCTACAGTAAGTGTTCGGTTCATGCTTCTTGATTTACGCCTGTGATCACTATTGCCCTTATTGTCTGTCATCGTGTTTGCCTTTTGTCTGCTTGCTGTTCTGCTCCACATCAGTGAGTTTCATAGATTATGGCAAGATGATGTCACTGTTGGAAAAAAACAATGACCTGTGCATCTGCCACCTGTGCTTCTCCATCCTCATTTCTCTCACCATCTTGATGCAAATACAGACAAGGTTTTAAATACCAAAGGCTATAGGATAGTGGGAGATGGTGCCATAGTGCACCAAAGGCTATAGGATAGTGGGAGATGGTGCCATAAAGTATCACATGATACAATACTGTATATTCAACTGTATGTCATGATATTATACTGTAATAATATGAAGCGATATATATGAAAATGGCAATAATTGCAGTATTTTCATATAGGCCTACTGCAAAATGGGCTATAGGCTACTGTAACATTGAGTAAGTACACAGCCTGCCTATTTCCTAATTTATCGCAATATACAGTCTGGTACATTGCAATATTTTGTAACGGCAGTCCTTCTTTTGAACATCATCTGTCTGCATTGTTGGCAGCTTGTTCAGGAATGGATTAAGAAATGGCAGACTAGTAATACCAAGGATGAGGTGGTGCTAGAGCACCAGCCCCTTTGCCCTTCTGCCCTTTTTGAAAGTTTGTTCTCAATGTTGAAGGGCATTTTCTTTATATATAAAGAAAATGTATATATATACAAACACTAAGGTGTTCATTTACCACTACAGATATATTGACACGCACCCTGTGAAACTGCCCAGGCTATAGAAAGATCAAAAAGGTCAATTGAGACCGGCTAACAAGTAGTCAAATTAGCCATTGCTGACTAAGGATGGCAGTCCCTTCCTCTAAGGCCAACAGGAGGTGTAGTTGTGCAGCTGCAAACACAAACAACAAGAAAGAAATCCAAAATAGCAAACGAAACAAATAGGGCAACAACTAGATTCACAGAGGTAAAACACAAGCAAAGCAAAGCAGCAGTAGCATCCCTCATGCATCAGACTCAGGCCCAACTAATGGCATCTGGCACATGAAGCCATCATAGTGGATGCCATGTATGTTTGAAAGTCAGCCAAACAAATGGCAGTGCTCTCTGTGTCCTCCAGGTCAAACCTTCAGTAGAAGTTCCCAATCTACTGGGAAGCGTTCAGCATGCTGCAGAGGCAAACCTCCCGTTAAAAGCAGCGAGGACCCAGGCACAGATGACAACCCTGAACCTGCATGCCCTCAATGTCCTCAATATTAACCCTTTGGTAGCTGGGTCCAGTCTACCCGAAAGCATTTAGTAAGCTGCAGAAGCGGAACGTTTCTAAATGAAAGCTGCGAGGAGCGGGGCAGCGGTGTGAAGGCAGTGCTTGTGTCTAACCTGCCGGTTAGTGCCCTTTTTATCAATGAAAAGCTATTTGCTGAATAGCACCAACCTGATACCCTGCATAGACTAGAAGCATTTCCAGAAAAAGGCCCTTTATAAGGGTGTTAGAAGCATTTTTTAGTAAAAGTTGGGAACCTAGTTTTCTAAGACAATTAGAGTACCCTGAATTCAGCTAGCCTGGTTCCCAAGCTGAATTTTGAGTTTTTGACCATGAAATGCCCAAAAAACAAAATGGCCGCCGAAATTCTTGATTTTGGGCAGAATACGTTAGAAAGTATCACTTCTCCATGGAAATAAATGTGCAATGCTCACATATTTGCATTTAAGATGTATTCCTACACTTACACAAAGGCAAAATGTCATGGCAAAAAGATAAAAATTACTATAATTATGCCTTTTTATAATGTGATATCCTAGTAAACTGGCATTCAATAGCAATAGCTTCCGTAAAGCACATTATCATACACAATTGTCATTCAATAAGATTTGGAAAGAAAAAGAGAGAGAAAGAAGATAGTATTATCTAAAAAACTAAATATTGGAACATGAATATGTCCCCGGTTCTTTGAAGGAGATGAGTGAGCCATCTCTATGGGAGCACACTCTCAGCTGTACGATTAGCTGAAGACCTTTGCAATCATGCCAAAGGTCCAATCAACTGCGTCGTGGGTGGGATGTCCACTTTCTCAAAACCAAAAATAAGCCACTTTGATGCCAAACCTCTCTTCGGCTGTCGGCAACGAGGGTGTCTTGAGAGATGGCTCACTCATCTCCTTCAGAGCACCGGGGACATATTCATGTCCTATTGTTTTCTTTCAGTCGAATCGTTCGCATATCTATGGGAGAGTTACAATCACTCCCGATTGCTGGTCCAAACTAGGCAGAACTCCAAGAGCCTCCTGTAAGGATAGCGTTCCTATCACCTAGGGTGACCAGATTTTTGTAGTCTGAAATCGGGACACTTAATGCGTGACTGAAGGACAATATTTGGCGGGCGGGTCTGGGGGTCCTCCCCCAGGAAAATTTGTATTTTTTAGATGCAATTTCCTGCATTCTGATCAATTTTAGAGGGAGGGATGACAAATCGCAACTGACTCCTTCAGACTTTCTATACAAGCGCTGGCTGCTATTAACTGTGACAGGTAAACATGTAACCTTTTCCATATATTTACCCTGATAGACATGGCGAAATGTAGTGCGTGGCCCAAACCGGGACATATTTGTGTCCCGAGAGGGTTTGCTCGGGACCTGGGACACACAACTCCAAACCGGGACTGTCCCGGTCAAACCGGGACGTCTGGTCACCCTACTATCACCCTACAGACAATCAGTGGTCGTACCCAGAACCCTATGTTCCTGTCTGTGGCAATGTGGTCACATCTAGCCGGTAGAACCGGACAAAGGTGGTGGGGTTGGCCCAACCAGCCGCTCTGCACACGTCTGAAACTGCTGCACCCTTGAAGAGAGGACAAGATGTAGAGACCGCACTGGTAAAGTGAGCCCTAATCTGAGCCGGGGGTTGGCGACCCTTGGACTCATATGCCAGGGCAATGGTTTGAACCAACCATTTGGAGACCTCTATTTTAAAACTGTGAGCCCTGTAGAGGGCTTGATGAAGCACACAAACAGCTGCTCAGTGTTCCTAAAAGAGTGAGTCCTGTTCATATACATGCGTAAAGCGTGCACAGGGCACAAGTTGTGTTGTCCCCTCTCTTCCACGGATCTGAAAGGTGGTGTGTAAAAGCAGTTTGGAGAGACCCCTCTTGGAGTGGCTCGAAAGAGGCCCCACACATAGCCTCCAGTACTAGAGAGATATCCCAGGTGACGTAGCACGGGGCGTAAGTATCTAGTGGATGGGCACTCAGAGTGTTGGAACTGAATCCTACATGGCACAATGAAATCGCTGCAAAGTAAACTTAAACGGTAAAGCATTGTCTCCCCCAAATAAGTCTTGTAGAAAGGACAACACCATCGGTACTGAACACTGAGAAGTTGTCTTGTCGCGTTGGTCACAGTACCGTTCGAAGACAGACCACTTCAGGTTATACAGTGTCCCAGTAGATTGGGCCCTGGCCCCTTGAATTGTCCTGATAACCTTATCCAGAAAACCGGTTAGGTTCAAATGTTCCCTTGCCAGACCCATAGGGGCAGGTGGCCCCTGGGCTGGGGGATGTCCTCCTGGTCCGGTGCCAGACTCAAACCTGCAGGAGAGAGGAAAGTAGCAGGAGGGGCCGAAGCCCCTACGCTATCAGCTGAGGCCCCTGAGCCCCGTGGGTTAAGGTTGGACAAACCCTGAGAAATCTCACCTCCTTGCAGGAGGGGAAAAAGGGAGGCGTCAGACGAAGGCGTTCGTGGTGTATTATACATAACTTTTGGAGTCTACAAGCGCGCCATGAATGGTGACGGGGTTCGCTTTTGTGCCAAGTGCAAGGGCCTGCGGTGATGGCCAAGGGGCTCCGAGGCAGCTGCTCGAGCTGGGGAAGCCACATCAGCCACTAGGGTGGTGGTCAGTCCCTGCTGTATGAGATTCTCTGTGGTGGCAGAGAGTTGGGATAAAAAGTCGTAGGCGGGAGATCGAAGCACTTTGCCAGGGGGGAGTCAGAGTCTGACTCCACTGAAATGCGTTGCCAGTAGTCGACCGTAGTCAAGAGAACAAAGAGACAGAGCAGGCTAGAACTAGTCAAGCTCTCGTAACTCGTGTCGTTCAGGGTACTCGTGACCTCAGTCAGGAGACGTGAGTCCTAGGAACTGGGTACTGTGTAAAGAACTTTTACTCCGTATTGTTTCTAATCTGCGGTGAGTAGGTTCCGTCATTGTGAAGTTTCTTGCTGCCATGGAGGACACTGTACATTCCATATGTTTGATCTGCAATGTGTGATCTCAGGTTAAAAGAGAGTGTCCACCTACACAAAGCTGAGGCTGTCTCGGTGATCGCAATGATGCTCTTTTATTGCCTGTGACATTCACCCACTTCATAGCCTGATCAGAATCTGGCTAAATTTGCATGTTCCTGTCCAAAATGTGAAGATGTGACAATGCATTTGTATTCAAAGTATCAAAATGTGTGCAAAACGTGTGCAGTAGCGCATAGTAGGACTATTGGCAAATACAACGCAGCAGTCTGTTGTTCCTTTGATGACAGTGACTGATTGAACACTGACCAAGAAGTCTTCATGTCTAAGTTTTGACAGTGCAAGAAGAAAGCTAGGTCCGTGGCCTTTGCTTGTTTAGCATACTTATACTCCTCTCCAGATTTTCCAAAGCATGATTCAGCAATGGGTGCTGAAAAAGTTGGTTTGAATGTCCTAGGAGTAGTCCTGAGAGGATGTAGTTCCATCAGGGCATTTGACACATTTAATGTAGGGCCTATGTCTAGTGGACACCTCTTATCTTTAACAGAATTATCAATTGGTTGGCCTCTGCCATGCTGCCATTTGTGTTGCATGGGAAGTATTCTTCCCATCAAGTGTTTCATCCAGGATGTCATCACATGTGTAGTGGATGAATTTATCTGCCGCAATGTTTGTTGGAATAATGGCACCACTCTCTTGGTTCAGTGTTTTTACAGTGCTCTCAGCTAAGGAGGATCTGGACTTGGAGGACCTGGTTGTAACTCAGACAATGACCTGCCAGGTTGAATTGTCGTATTAGGTTGAATTGTCGTATTTTACCCAATAGCTTGATGAAGAGTACAAGCAAGACCGACATGTTTCGGAGTCCATTTTTTGCCATCACTGACACAATAAACAAGGACTTAAGCCTCATTCAGAACTGTACTTTGAGCAAGTTTTTCCTTGCTACCAATTCCATCATCTTCAAGAGATGTCTGGCCACTAACAATCAGGCTGAGTAGCATGCATAGACTATCTCAAATGTATGCAATAGTATCTTATAAAATATGTAAAATATGTCTGAACATTTTTCAAAATGACACAAAATAACTTATGTTGTATGTAATATCATGGTGTCATCTAGCGATTTCTGGACAGTTTTCAGAGAGCTAATAGCAACTTAAAGTGATTTTTTGGAAACACTAAATACTGCACATTATGCTAAGTATTTCTAAAATACTTATATCAATTTTCTTAACCATATAAACACACATAGGCTACAAATATCTTATTAGAAAAGCTTAATATTTGAAACGTTTAGGCTAACACCTACAATATTAGCATTATTAGCATTCTAGAAGCTATTTTATACTTTTTAAAATCCTCTATAGTAGATACATTCATCAAGAAACATTATTGGGACACAAAATGTTAGAAAAGAGCATTTATTTCCAAGTACAGCAATGCTTGGTAAAAATGCTCTGTCAAAAATAGCGTATTTTGGAAGCCATTTTGTTTTTCAAATTTAACTGTCAAAACCTCAAAATCCAGCTTGGGAACCAGTCTAGTTGAATTCAGCACACTTAAATTATGTTTAGTACATAGGTTCCCAACTTTTACTAAAAAATGCTTCTAACATTCACAAATATGAAAAATGTGTCTAGACTAGGATGGTAAATGAAGAATAGTCCCCCAAAAATTGTTTTGGCTAGGCTGACAGCAGGGAAACTTGTTTTCTCACGGAGGAGGGACTAGGCGGGGCGAGGCCACAAGCCCAAGTAGAGGATGCAAGGTCGCATATTGGAACGCACCCCTAGAGAGTGAGCTACGGTGGCTGTAAGAGGACAAGCTACAGACAGGCATCGGTTACACATGTATCAGACTTCTTATGTACAGCAGGGTATAAGTGAGAGGAACAGTAAATACATTTCACAGCGTTTCTACCAGTAAATACATTTTACATTGTAAAACTTGTTTTAAGTGTAACTAATTTTGGATTGGAAGAAAAGTACCATACATTTGTCTGCTATGGATTTCTGACCGTATTCCTTTTTTCATCGATCAGGATGTGAACTTCTGAGTAAGCCGTGCCGTGTCACCTTTGCAACTTTGGGAATTAGCTTCACGTATGCACTGGGATATGCATTGCTCCCTCTTTTTGCCTACTTCGTCCGAGACTGGAGGATGCTTCTGGTGACCTTGTCTGTGCCAGGCTTTCTGTACATACCCTTATGGTGGTGAGTAGAAGTACCCAGCATGTCTCCAATAGCTCTCACTGGGTACATTTATGGAATGGCTATCCAGGCCTTGTCATCATTGACACCTGCCTACCATTCAAATAGTGTCATTAACCCCTTTGTCAGATACAGTAGTTTCTTGGGTATGACGATGGGCCTTTCTCAAAACCTAGTGCAGTGCACTTCCAAGTGTGTCAGCCTAATTAGTCACACCCAGTGATTGGTTACTCTTTATTAGTCACACCCAGTGATTGGATATTCCGTAGAGTTCACCAAAGAGGATCCAATCACTGGGCGTGACTAATTACACTTGGAAGTGCACTGCGCTAGGTTTTAAGAAGGGCTCATACAGTGTCACAGTAGCCTATTGTACAGTTGCACAGTTTGCTTTTCATTTATTTTTATGTGGGAAGCTTTCATTCTTATCAAAAAGTTTTTCGCTTAAGCATGTTTAACAGACTATTGTGATGAAATAGGTAACTATGACTTAAAGTGTGGCTAGTGGCAAGGCTGAATGGCTAGGGACTGGGAAAGCTCCAAGCTACAGCAGTGTTTTGAAAAGGTTTTCTGCAAGCACTCCATTGTGTTCACAACCTGCCTGCATTACTCCTCCCACTTTAGGAACTGACTTACATTAAAGCAACACTAAAGAGTTTTCAGTAGCTCAAAATGTCTCAAAAATGGTTTCAGCCAACCATCAAGGTAGAATTAGGGTGAACAGCTCTGAATTTGCATTACCACCCTCCCATCCCAGGTATATTCCAGAGTCTCCTCGCTGGCTGCTGTCTCAGGGGAGGGTGGAAGAGGCAGAGGCCATCATTCGAGCAGCAGCCAAGAGAAACGGCATCACTCCCCCGGACGTCATCTTCCAGCGAGATGACTCGGAGAAGCTAATGGTGATGCAGTACATTCACTCACTCATAATTATGAGCACAATTAAACATGTTTTGTTGTTAATTATTTGCCTTGTTATTTTATCTTTTTTTCACAGGGGGATGGTGGTATAAATGATGAGAAAAAATACACATGGGTGGATCTCTTTTCAACAACAAATATCAGGAATATCACAATACTGAATATCTTAATTTGGTGAGTGATATAGATTGGTATGTTTGTTTTTACATTTGTTCAATTTGTTGCATACATTTGTATTGCATAACAGTCTTCACACAAACCATGTGATCATTATGTGCCTTGCCAGTCCTACCATAGCATATCTTGTAGACCTTCTATTTCATAGTATTCGACCATGCAGATGCAGATTCAATTTCAACGTGTGAGTTATGTGTATGTTTGATTTCATTCATCATTCAATAACTTATTTGTCACTGGTCATCGATCATTCAAATTCTTCATTTTGTTTCTGAAGGTCCATAGTCTCTCTGACGTACTACGGGCTGTCTCTCAACACCCCTAACATGGACGGGGATCCTTACCTCAACTGCCTCTTCGCCTCTGGCACTGAGTTTGCTGGATACACCATCATGTGGTTTGCTGGACGCTACGCATCACGACGGGTCACCCTGTCCGCCAGCACGTTCTTTTGTGGGATCATGCTTCTGCTCATCATGCTTGTTCCTAAAGGTTTGTATACTGTGTGTGTGCGTGTGTGTGTGTGTGTGTGTGTGTGTGTGTGTGCGTGTGTGTGTGTGTGTGTGTGTGTGTGTGTGCGTGTGTGCGTGTGTGTGTGTGTGTGTGTGTGTGTTTCTATTTTGTCTTCTAACAAATGTCTGATCACTTGGTCACCCGGAGGTTTTTGGAACAGGTATTTCAATGTCCTATCTCTCTGTCTGTCTGTCTGTCTGTCTGTGTGTTTTGCCATCCACAGTATTTTGGGTGATCCGCAGGCAGGGGTGCCGACAGCGGGGGACAAAGGGGACAGTTGTCCCGGGCCCAGGGAGGAAGGGGGGGGGCAGAATTGGGTTCTCAATACATTGTGTATATTGCGCTGGAGGGCCCTTTCAGACGACTTTGTCCTGGGCCCAGCCAAGGCTGTCAGCGGCCCTGTCCGCAAGGGTAGCCTAACACACATTACATACATGTAGTATTGGCCAGGGGGCCAGGCTGCCATCTCTGATTTCTCTTTTTTTCACTTAAATCTTCACACAAGTGAGATGCTGAATTAATTAAAAATGTCAGAGTTCATTATACTGTATGAGTAGTTTGTCTAACCTGTTACTTGCATGCATCAAAGTGGTTTTACTCCTCAAAGACATGACACCCGCTTTACCAATATCCATGGAATAAGAAGGCATCCAAGGCAGCATTCTTATTCTTAATTACAAAGTGCCTTGGATGTCTTCTAAACTGTGCTCAAAGCTCCAAGAACCACAAGAATGCCAAAGCCCTGTGACCTACATTTTCATTTGTCTGATACGGATATCCGTATGATCACATCCATTGGACTTCCTCTTTCCTCTTTCCTCTTCCTCGTCCCCTTGCCTCCAACAGAGCTGGGTGCTTTGAGTGTCACGCTGGCCATGCTGGGGAAGATCACCATGACGGGGGCCTTTGTGTTTGTGTATCTGTACGGCACGGAGCTTCTGCCTACCGTGGTGCGTAACATGGGCTTGGGGATCACCACCATGGCCTCCAGGATGGGCAGCACAGTTTCCTCATACATAGCCTACATGGGTGAGCATGAATGGGCCTATACCTGCATCATTTTTTTATTTGTTCCACTTTGTTCAAAGTTCTTTATTTGCCATTTGTGCATGGCCTAGTAGTCCAGGCACATAGGAACTCTTGTGCAGGCCCTCTGAGTCAATAAATAGAATTAAATAGAAAAAAGGAAAAAGACTAAAGAGATTTTTTTTTAAAAGTGTACATTTACTCACTGGATACAACTGTGAAGCAAATTAGTAAGAATAATAATTGTCATCATCATCTTAAATTAATATCAGTTAATGAAATCTACACCTAGCATTTCCATTAACCAAAATATACAATAAATGGGCCGTTAGTATGTGATTTCAATTGTGTGAATGATAATAGATTGGTATTTAATGCACACTATATTATGCACTATCGTATTCCGTCATTAAAAGTTGTTGGTCCCCTTGGCTGTTAAGGCACCTATGACAGGGCGCTGCCCTACGTCCTGATGGGGATCATCTCCATCTTGTGTGGCGTCCTGAGCCTGCTGCTGCCAGAGACTAAAGACCAGCCGCTGCCAGAGTACATCAGCCAAGTTAAACCTCTCCATCGCTACAGGTACAGTGTACCACCATAGTGGCTAATTTAGTTTTGGGTCAGTTCATCGAAAGGTGGAGGACTTCTTCCAGAATCATCAATAGTAGAAGACTTTTGTTGCAAAATGCCATAACCACCATTTTTTAACTTTTGCATGTTAATATTGGAAATGACTGTTCAGAAGTCATTCTCTTTGTGTGAATTCTTGCCATTTAAGTTGTTTGAGAACATACTTTTTAAACCTATATAGAATGCATTTTGTAATGCAATTCAATGGAATGCCCAATACAAAATAAATCAATTTTCCAAAATGTTCCAAAATGGATATATGTCATTTTGAAACGAAGCTCTTCACACCATGGCATTTGCATGATGTGTACCTGAGTATTTCTTTAATATGTAAGGGATAATGTATTGTCCACATGTGACTATATGAAAATATTTCCCAACGGGGCGAATAACACCCCCTGACGCCGAAGGCGGAGGCGTGTTATTCCGCTCCAAAGGGAAATATTTTCCGATAGTCACGTGTGGACAATACATTATCCCGCTTATTATACGGCCTTTACCAACATTAGAAAGCATAAATAGTTAACCAGTAGTTAATAGTAACAGTTTTATTGCCATTTTATAGCGTGCGCAAAGAAAGATAGTTTGTGGAACACTCATAATTTAACGTTATGTACAGTAGACACATAATGTTTAAATATTTCATTTTTATCATTATATTTTTGAAAGCATTGGTATTGATGAAGTATGCTCATGGATAGAGTTTAAATCTGGGTTGTGATTCTTAAAGGTTTTGTGGGACAAAGGATGAAGAAAGGACAAACGGACAAGATAAAAATGGATATCAAGGCAACAAGAAAGCTGAATTGGAACTGGAGTAGACAACTATTCATCCATGTCACATGGCGTGGATTTTTTTATGAACTCTGTGCACACAGCATAATGCTGTAACGTGTAATACTCGGGGATAAATTGATGCACATAGCGTGTGTGTGTGTGTGTGTGTGTGTGTGTGTGTGTGTGTGTGTGTGTGTGTGTGTGTGTGTGTGTGTGTGTGTGTGTGTGTGTGTGTGTGCGTGTGCGTGTGCGTGTGCGTGTACGTTTATGTGTGTGTAAATGGTGGACTTCCAAGTGTCGCTTACTTTAGTGGTTTCACACTGAAATAATGATCAGTAGTGACTGAGATGGTCATAAATCTCAGAAATTAAAAACAAAGCCAAAGGCGTCTCATTGTTGGGTTGCCACTTCCTGTAGTTCAGGGCCAGATAAGAGGAGCCCCACAACACAACACCCAATATCTCAACAGCCCTGATCTGCTGAACAGGCTGAACCAAATGAGTTATTATAGCCTAAGACTGCACTGTACATGAAAATGCACTGTGACAATTGAGACAAGATGTCTGTTTCGCTGCTGTTGCATTTTGCACGTTAAAGTTTCTCTTGCCTGGAAATGTTGCCGTGCATGGGGCAAGGTACAAATGGGTTTTCCGTTACTCTTTATTCTATGGCCCCTGTACTGAGACAGTGTGACAAAGTGTGTACAATAGTTCACATCACGTCACATTTGCACTGTACTAGTCTGCTGGGATAGGCTTTGGTATGCACTGCAAACCTTATATGCATGTACAGTATAACATGCACTAAAAAGCAACTATAACATAATGACTGTACATTACGCCCTATAACGTTGTGTTTACAATCATGTCTTCTATTGTGTCATATTAATAAATGGAATATTGTTTTAATAACCACACACAATGTCAGTGATTTTCATAGTCTACAATAAAAAGGGCTTTAATAAAAAGTAAAGTATAATAATAATATAAATTTAAAATAAGAAATTAAAAGAGAATGAAAGCACTCTTGAGTGTGTTGGAGTGATTACTGAGTGTAGCCCAGGCTGTTTTTCAGACTTACTGTAGACTAACGTAGGCCTACTGTGTTCATTAGAACTGTGCTTGTATTTAAGCTTATTAGAACGAGAAGGCTGATAAATAGCTTTTAGCATTGCATTTGAGTGCTGAATGACATTTCTGGGCACTTGAATCTAAACAGCACTACAGGTTCAGCGTTTAATCCTCTTTAGAAAATGCTTTTTTCTCAGGAAACAGTGGCACACTGTTAATACACTGTATAAATGGGCAAACTGCCATTGGCATAGGGTTTGAATCCGGCTTGGGGTCATATCCCAACTCAGTTGGATGATGTTCTTTTACTCCCCATGCGTGTGTGCACTGCCCTCTAGTGAAAAGAAAATGTCACCGCATGAAGTGATGTGTTGTAACACATCACCATAGATTTTGCTAGAGTAGCAGCAGGTCAGCTGTTTCCAGACTTTCCAGAATTGCGAGGGCTTGAGGAAAGATTTTTTTTCTATGCTTTAGTGGATTGTAAATTACTGTCCTACTTTTAATGACCAGTTTCAGTGGGTAGTTTGCCACATATGCCCCTGTGTCCTTGTGACAGAGCTGGACTCTATTCTCCTCCGTCTGACATGTCCATTGGGTTTATAATCATGGTCCTGTTGTGCTCACAGTGCAGCCATCTCTACTGTAAAGAGTGTTGTAGAAGCTGACCTTGACTTTTTAACCCGCAACATGCCGTCTTCTCTCTTCCCTCACACATTTTTCCCTCTTGAAGACATGTCATGGCCAGTGATGGCCAGAAGTCATGGCTAGTGATGCTGGAGAGTTGGTACAGGGGCTGTCCCAACACTCATGACCACCAGGACCACTTTGTGCAATAAAATAAAATACAATTTTAGTTTCCAACACAATGATGGTGTGTAAAACCATTAGCAGGAGATACAGATAAAACACCTCCCTTATCCAATCCCTCTGTTAATTAGTATTTAAAGATCACGTGATTACTAAATTATACTGGGAAGGCATAGTAATTCTGTATTTCCTTTCGAGAGTTGACATTTACCACACCTGCGCATCAGTTTTAATTGAAGCAGACTTAAACATTCAGACTAAACAGATAGGCCTATGCCATGAAATGTGAGTGCCCATGGTCTTATCCACTGATGATATAAGTCTCTAAGGGAGTCCTTGTATGAACTTAACATTTCAAGCTGAGATACTACGCTAAGTACATTCTGTAATGCAGCAAAGTATGGATCTTTGAATAAAATTATATCACATGCATTTAGGCTATGCTATACACATAGAAATGCATAAAAGAAGAATTTTCCTCTTCATGTCTTCATACTGAAAAGGCACAAACGCAAAATATACATTTAAAGATAATACAGCAAGGACAATAATAAAGCAAAAAATGTAGGTAATCTGCTTTAAAACTGCCGATGGCAGCAGATTACTCAGTTGTTCTGTTCTTGGCATCTCTGATCTTTAAAAGGATGGATGACAGGCAGTAGTCAATGTTCTCTTGTCAGAGAATAACTTCTGTGTACTTTTTTCTCTCTGACTCAGCATGTGTGTGAATCAATTGCCTAAGAGGCTTTCTGGGTAACTTAGGCTATATCAGTGGTTTTCAAAGTGGGGGCCGAGAACCCCTGGGGGGCTGTGAAGTGGTGCTAGGAGGTCCGTGGCACGTTGGAAGAAAATGTAAAACAAAACAAAAAAGTAATTTATGTACAACAAAATAAAGAAAAATAAGCCAAACAAAATTCAAATTAGTTAAGAGCTGCATTATGTAAGGGTTAACGTTCGGCGATAAGGTCGCTACCGTGGAATAGCAGCACGACAGAGAGAATCTTTAGACCCCGACGCGGAGCGGAGGGGTCTTGTTCTCTCTGAAGTGCTGCTATTCCACAAAGCAACCGACTCGCCGAAAGTTAACCCGCTTATTATATGGATATACTTAAATGATTCACACATGGCGGGGACATTTCTTTAGGCCTCTTTAATGTTAAGATTGTTGCTGCGCAAAACAAAACAGTGCCGTTGTGGAACACCGCTAGGCAACAGCTGGGGAAGCCAGGACAACAGGTGTTGTCTATCACAGCAGCTGATTAGAGTCTTGTTGAAAAGTCGCTTTAGCAGTGAAAAGTCTTGTTGCCATTGACAGCGGTCTGTTATAGACCAACCCGTCCGTTATCGAAAAATAACAGACGTGCGAACGTTGGGGAGCCCCGTTGAAATGAATGGAGCATTCGACCGATGACGTCACACCATATAATAAAATAATCTATTGCATTTCTGAACGTACTACTATTATTGCTATTTTATAGGCTATATTCCAATGGGGCACTGACATGCAGACACATAGCATGGTCAGAGGCGCATTTTTTTAATTATTATTATTTCATTAAAGGATCCCCATTAGCTTATGCCGTAGCAGTTCACTAGTCTTCTTGGGGTCCTAATTCCAAATACATGTAGCACATCACATTTCAGATTAATAACAATACAAATAGACATGCCTTGCAAAAAATAAAGAGTTTTTCATAGATTCAAGTAAATAAAATACAAGAAGATCTCAAAAGGTTAGCAACAAGTCTGGCAAACTGTAATAAAATGCAATGCTGCCACATTGCTGAAAGTTCTCCTCCACACAAATAAAACAATAACAAACAGACCTTACAACTTAAGATGACACCTACAGTATATCAACCATTCAAGATACCTTTTTAATTTCCTTTTAGAGGTTTTTTTGCCCGTGTCTTGACGGATATCCAATGGCAATTTGTTCCATGTCTTAATTGCTCTATAAAGCACAGTTCTTTTCAGTGAATTCGTTTTTGGATTTGGTAGTACAATGTCACCCTTGCCTGCTTTCCTGGCGCATCTGGTCACCATGCTAGGCAGGCAGCCGCTTGGGGCCCCCAAGCCCCGGTACTTCACTACAGTAGTGGCAAATTTCTTTCAAATGTTCAGGCCTTTGACATTTCGCTTGGGGTTCCTATTTGACAGTTGCCTGGCTCTTGCCCGACCTGTAGTTCCGCACAGCTTCGTGAGCTCCGATGTGTGTGTTTGGAGTGCCACCAGGGGCCTCCAGAGCACACACACAGAGGTCTGGCAAGAACCAGGCTAATTTGACAGTGAGATGAAAGAAGATTTGGAGAGCCGTGTGATTGTTCTGCAGAGCCTTGTTGTTGTTCTGGGCATTGTAAAATAGTGGATAACAACACTGATGGACATCAGTGACACACCTATATGCAAACAAACTGGCATGGGCTTAATGCATCCCATCCACCTTCAAGCACCTTCAGCTTAGCTGGCCCTTTTTTACTGCACGGTGACAGATACAAATGCACAACGCAGCCAAATATAAAAGACGATTTACTACAATATATAAATGTTGTGAATTATATTTAACACATATTTTACAAAATATTATTTTTAAACTAGAAAAACATAGTCATTAACACAGGGTGTTATCTTGCTACAAAAGATTAGTTCAAACTGTGCAGAGCATTAAACCCACAGCACAATAAATGACCCTATAAAGTCAGACTGTGTCATGAAAATGATGGAATAGAATAGGTGCTATGACAGAAATCAGTTACGCCTTTTGTGTAACAATAAGCAAAGTTATGATACAAAATAAAGATGGTTACACTTACAATAAACTTGTCCGAAAAACACAACATGAAAGCTTGAATGGTTTACTGGATTCATACAGAGCCACTAGGGCCCTTCAGCAAGGTACCATCATGACATAGAAGAAAGAGTGACTTACAAGAAAGATCATAAGTCATGTAAGAAAGATAGTAAGAAAGAGGAAGTATACTTCTAAGGGGAGCTCATGGGAACAATTCATTGCAGGGCACTTGCACCGGTCTTGAAAGTCTTTGAGATTTTAAAATGCTGCTTCCCAGACATGTAAAAGTTCCTAAAAAAGTCAGAAAAGACAGAAAATGAGCCCAAATAAAGCAGGCAGGCAAGTGCTGATGAAGGTAAAATCAGACTTCTGGGAAGAATTATATTGATTTTGAACAAGTCTGGAATTTGAAAGAGCTCTGAGACAGTGGCTATAGTATTCTGAATACAGGTCAGCTTCACAACCCTGTCCGGCAGTCCAACACATCCTGATGTCTTCTGTGGTGATTCATGGCCGTGTTTTCATAAGTGTTGGCAGGCAGCACTTCAACATATTCTTTGTTTTCTAGGAAAGAAACATGTACAAGCCAATGATAGTCCATCATACTGTTAGTCAAGTCAGAAAAATACTATTATTACTATTCTACCCATCTCTGGTTTGAACTGTTTACCACAGGTGTGTTGGAGGTAACCAATGGTTCAAAAGTAGTAGACAAATATCACACACACCGTCCATACTTGCACACAATGATCAAAACATTGTGAGTGTAATGCAAGTGTAATAGACAGTGTGAAGGATATTTGTTCACTATGTTGAATGGTAGTTACAGTTTTCTGATTCCTAATGACACTCTATGATTAAGCCATGGCTATATCATGTGTATGAAGATGCTCAAAACATGTCCTGGATTTTCTCTGAAAATGCCTGCATGTCTCCCATAAGGACTCGCCCAATTTGGTGTAGGCCCTGAACATGACTAGAAGGAGTATGCCAGAAATTAACTTCAGCACATAATCATTAGAAACGATGATGTTTGTATTTCCTGAAGATAGGCCTATCTAAAACCCATACAAATTCACATACAGCGTTTCATATGACATTGTGTTGCATGATACAGCCTGTCTGTATCAAAACGAAAACCTCAGCCGTGTGAACGCTCAGAATACTGCAGATATACAGTCTAGATGTGCAGCCACAGGCTGTAGGATGACTAAATTAGAAGCCCTAGAAGTGACCAATATGCAACTGCAGAACAAGTGGTTTGTAATTATATGAGACACACGAATAAAGGCCCACGGTACATACCTGAGGCATTTATGTATATTGGTTGCTCCCTACAGAAAGAGAGTACATTCAATGTCAAGGTGCATCACTATTATGTTAATCATCGTCTGTTGTTCAACCAGGTAGTCAAAAAATGTAACAAAGGTTTTTACATGGAATTGCTTTTTTTGTCTGCTTTGATGTACAGTGTCAAATGACAGACAGAGCTGCACTCTGACATACTGGGTTTTTTTCTATGAGAAACTAAAACACTTACTTCAATGTCTCCTTTAAACATACTGGTATGGGTGGCCAAAAGATAACCTGCACACTGTTACAGAAATTGCACAAAAGACTCCATAGATATCTAATACACATTAGACAAGGTGTCCTCATTCTAGAGCATTAACCTATGTAAATCACAATAAGATACTTTATTTCAGTATTCCGGTAGTCAGGGAAGTCGACAAAGGAGGTCCTGCCTAGACTGAGAGAGGTCCAAGAATTGGGTCTCTAATACACAATGTGTTGGGATTGGGCATCTTTCAGAGGGCGGGGACTCTTGGCCCTGACAGAAGTACATGCTGTGGCGTGTGTAAAACATACTGTGCTACTTTCAATACACACCTTGATCTTTCACTTGGTCTCGTTGTCATGGGTACATAAATTGGTTCCTGCATGCTGTGTGTGGCTCGGCCTGTGTCCTGTCTCTGACTGGTCGCATTGAGAAAAGGAGGGAGAAACAATTGAAGATTTTATTGTGCCGCAAATGTAGCCTAAACATTGTATTTTCCTACAGCAGAATTACTGTATTGCTCACACATTACCCCTGACTTGTCAGTGCCTGGCCACGTATTTTTGTTCAGCCCTTTCAGAGATCCTGGGCAGCTAAATGGGGAAGATGCGTTTGTTTACATGATATGTCAAAACATCTTAACATACTCCAAATATGATTCCAAAAGTTATGCAACAGCAGAAGACACCTTACAACAGTAGGCTACTAACTTTCAGGATTAAATTTGGAGTATGTGAAAACATTCCAAACAATATGTTAACAAAGCCATGCCACCATTAGCTCTCGGAAAGGGCTGAACAAGAAATGATGCATGTTCAGATAGGCCTACTGAGAAGTTATGGATTGAGTGAGGAATTCAACTCCATTAAGATTTTCTGTTGCAAAATAATTAAATACAACTGAATATCATAACAATACCTGAAACGGTATAACTGCCGGTTTCTGACTGTGAAAAAAAGACAAGAAAACAAGTCATGCTGATATCCTTTGCCTAAGTTGAATGCGTTGCGACTTCACATGATGAACAATGCAATATATACATGTACATGTATACAATACCCAGGATATTGACATCAACACTTACTCTTCCTGAAGAGGTATACCAACAGCAACAAGACTACTATTGCAGCAATGAGGGACAAAACCAAGGCAGGCACAACCTCTATCGTAGACATTGCCGTGGTATCAACAGTGGTGCTATTATGCCTGGGCTCTGTAAAAGAAGACATTTTGACTGCCATCATGAGTATCAATAGCAAAAGTATTTGTATAGCACATTGTTATACAATATACAAAGTAATATGCGGTTTGGGATCTTATGTGCTCTTTAATATTCTAAAAGAACTGACAGAGACTCCAAGTTGGCTGTTTCACTGTTTTGCTGAATACATATGCACACAATCTCTCTGTTTCTCTCTCTCTCTCTCTCTCTCTCTCTCTCTCTCTCTCTCTCTCTCTCTCTCTCTCCCTCCCTCACACACACAGATACACACACACACACACACACATGCATGTGCGTGCGCGTGCGCGCGCGCACACACACACACACACACACACACACACACACACACACACACACACACACACACACACACACACCTACAGTTGAACATTTTTTAATGAGACCCTCTGTCAATGTCAAACCCTTGGAACTACAGTATATATAGTATATTGTAGACAATCAAAGTTTCCTTATTAGATGGTTACTCACAGTCTTGAAAGCTCTGAAGTCTGCCATCAGTGAGGTAAATAGCAAACATACCTACTTTGATGAAAATGGACCCCTCGCCTGATGTGCGCACATCTCTGGAGCGGTACTTAGCACTGGAATACACACAGCTGTAGTTGCCGCTGTGCTCCATGCGGACATTTGGGATATTGAGACGGACGTCCATGCCAGCATGAAATTGTTCCATGTTAATCCCGACCCCATCTTTGCAGAAATACATGTGTGACAAGGTGTTCTCGTTGCTCTCTAAGACGGCACATTTCAGTTCCACGGTGTCCCCCTCAGAAACACTGGAATATTTGGCAAAAATGCTTGCTAGGATAGAAAAAATATATATAAGAAACAGATTTTAAAAAGAATAATCAGTAGGCCAAGTAGATTATATACATTACTGTCACTTAACAAAATATAGCTTACAGAGCTATGTTGTGAAGATGCAATACATAATAAAATAAACATTTATAAGTAATGAAAATGCAATTCATTGATTTAGTTAACATATGTCATGTCAAGTCAGTTTCATTGTCAGTTTTTTCATATGCACAGGTCATGCAAGGAAATTGAAGTTGTGTTTTTCTCTATACCATGCAAAAGAGATATAGACACGCTACACAGGCAGGACAGGACAGGACTGCCGTTAACAGATCATACATTAAAGTGCAAGATAGGGCTAACAACAGAGTATAACAAGTCATAAGTAATAATGAAGTATTAAATAACAAGGGTGGCCGGTGACCTCATGACCTGTAAGAAAATATGTTAGTAGTCCTAAAAATAGATTAAATAGCAAAAAACTCACCTGTCTTGAAGGATGAAAAAGACATGTCTGCAAATGGTGTATCTGAAAATAAAACATTATGACATTACATTACATTACATTACATTAATAATTAGCCCTAAGACATGTACTTTATGTTAGTAGAGATGCTCTTACATTCTGCCATCGGGGAAGTCATTGTGACCAGTATGTATGTGCTTTTCTATCGAAAGCCAGCACTTGCTTTGTAAATACATGTCTCGAACAAGGGTTTATATGGCAGTCAAGTCGCAGGTTACATTTGGCCTACTGCATCACATGTAGTAGGCCACAGTTGACACCACAACTAGCAAACTAAAATAATATCTGGACACTCACAAGACAAATGATTATGTCCACAAGTCAGCTTCAGCAACTGTTTTATTTCTGAAAGGGTCAGCAATAAAAATAATGAAAATGATTTTAAAAAATGTATAAACTATGAGCCCTAGACTTTTTTTGACTATTTTCACAATTACTGGTATGTTCCAGTGTGTCATACTGGTATTTATAGACTCCGTTGCATCCCTCAATCCTGTGTCTGAACGAACTGCCACTTGCAACAAGCTGCTTCCATCCTCTTGGCATACTCAAATAACATTTCTAATTCATTTTGTTAACCATTCGGTTTCACAAGGCTATACCATGACCAGGGATGGTAATCTGGCATACAGGTCCTTTTCCCGGTGGACCAACAATCGTGGACCAACAGTCATCAGGGCCGATGTTTTTGTTTGTTTGTTTGTTTGTTTCAAATGTTCCCTTAGAGACAGGCCCCTTAGATGGGGCAGCCCATCAGTGCATCCTTAATATAAAGTGGACTGAGGTCATCATAATTGTAGTGTGGGGGTGTGAAGGGCTGATAAATGTCAAAAATGCCCAGGCCAGGTTGAAGTCCCAGTCCAGTTTTGACCTTGACAATAATTTGCACTGATCTGCTATTTCAGATTCACCCCATAGGAGAAAAGGTGCTGCTCATATGTTGTTCAATCTACACTATTAAGATACATTTAAGCTTCTCATATTCCTATAATTCTGTGATATTTCCTCCGTTATCCTCTTCCACTTCATCTGTCTTAATTATGTCTATGTATATATTTTTCATGTTATTTATGTATTTAACCTCATATCTTGCTCCCAAGGCAACCTTAGAAGAAGTATTTCAGAAAAAAATGATCTCAGAAGAATTATATGAATAGCTCAGATTGCTCTCAAGAGACTGAAATGCAGATGATCAACATATTTTCCCCTATGGGACATGTGGCAACTTTTCTATAAAGGGGTGGGGGTCCTCCAATGTCTGGAAAAAAAACCTGCAAGAAAATATCTCTCCTAAATTAACTTCATTAAAAAATATATTCTACTTAAATGTTTATTGTGTAGGATGGTGGCCACAGTAGGTATTGTACTTCTCATATTGCCATTTTTTTCATGAATATTTAGGCCTACTGAACAATAAACTGATATGCACAAGTATGACCAAAGTAGGCCTACAGTAGCCTCTGTTTCACAGCTAAAATGTAAAGCTTTATTTCTGGAAATTGAAAATGGCAGACTAGGGAGATCCTTTCATGTGTGAAAAGTGCAATTTTCCCAGTCATAATGAACAGGCCTAGAATTATGGTGTAGGTAGGCTAGGGTGAATTCGCGTAAAAGGTAACATTTGTGAATGGGCAGCATGAATTATGAAAATAAACTGCTAAAAATATTACACAGTGCACCTTTAAAACAACTTGAAACAGTACCACATTCACAGCCCTTTCAGAAAATCTGTTACAGTATCCTCACACATCCTGTACTATGGTGGCAACATTTCCTTGGGCCTGTCTTCAGCAGCTCAGCAGGCTGGGAGCAGAGTGACCGGATCATCCATGAGGGCCAGTGGCACAGTGCCTATGGGGGCACCAAGCATTTTTGACCAGTTAGACACCATTACAAACTTAATATTGTTCATTAAAAGGCACCGGTGAGGTAGCCTACAGTGCACAGGGCCACCACATTGGCTCAATGCTCCTGTTTCATTTCAATTCAGTTGGCTATTTATTTATTTAGGCTAAACAGGTCACTGAGAAATGACACTATTGCTACCCAAAATGAAGGATGACCGTTCTCGCTTTGAGCAATTTGACAGAGTAAATGGCCTGGTCAAATCGTGTACATTTCAACTCCAACACAGTTCTTCTTTTGATTGGACAATGTATAACGAAAGGTTACGTGGCACTGGCAGCCTTGCGCAGCCTCGAAGTTACCGGTAGTAGTGTTCCAGTGGCAAGATGGTGGCGGCCAGAATGCAGCTCACTCTGTACACGGTTTTGCTCCTGAACTTTTTTAACAGTTTTGTTTCAGCCTTGTACTTTCACATCGGTGAAACGGAAAAGAAATGTTTCATAGAGGAAATTCCAGACGAAACTATGATCATCGGTATGTATCAGAATGTCCTAAAGTTTGTCTTCTTAGCTTGCTAGCTAATCGTTGATACACCGGAATTTAGCTTTTGGCTGGTTAGCTGCTTTCTGGTGGTGGATGTCAGTGCACGTCACGTCGCCTCAGTCTTCAGTTTGTTGATTAACTATCATGTAACAGATGTTGAATACAAGCTAGTTCCATCCTTCCTTACAGGACAATGGTCTTGATGTGTGTATACAGGCTACAAGCAATGTGTCATTGGTTGTTGTTCAGTGTGTGAAGTCTCCACCGTGTGAACTCCCGAAGTTGATGTCTGCTAGCCGAGCAGTTTATCTAACTAGCTACCGCAGTACAAGTCACCCAATATAGCTGTCAAAACTGATGGTTAGATATTCGATGTTGCACTGAACAATTAACCATCAATAATTACGTCCTCAAATGTTTGCAGAGCGCATACTGTGTCGGACTATAGCATGCATGGGATGCCAATTGATAACAGTGGAGTATTTTGCAATCAGGAAGCTGCAAGAAAACTTCAAGTCACCGGTGAATGTGATGTCGTTCATTTTCCCTCGACAATACCTGTCGCTGTGTGAGAGATAGAACTATGGTCATGCGGGCCACCCATGTTTTGGACAGTAGTAGCCCTCGTTTGGTTTCTATGTGTCGACACTATTGACACAAATGTTCTCGCCCCTTCCAGGAAACTATCGCGTGCAGCTGTATGACAAGATGAAGGAAGAGTACATGCCTGCCACTCAAGGACTCGGGATGTTTGTTGAAGTGAAAGACCCTGACGAGAAGGTAATGCTTGGTGGAAGCAGACATAACAGTAGACATATAAGTATAAAGTGTGTGTGTGTGTGTGTGTGTGTGTGTGTGTGTGTGTGTGTGTGTGTGTGTGTGTTAGAAATAACAGTATGGTGAAATACCAGGTGTTTGTATGTGAGTGTAAACATGCTTTTGTATTGATTATTATGTATTTGTTATGTGTGTGTGTGTGTGTGTGTGTGTGTGTGTGTGTGTGTGTGTGTGTGTGTGTGTGTGTGTGTGTAGGTTATCCTGTCCCGTCAGTATGGCTCAGAGGGCAGGTTCACCTTTACCTCTCATACACCTGGTGAACATCAGATCTGCCTCCATTCAAACTCCTCCAAGTTCTCCCTTTTTGCCGGTGGGATGCTTGTAAGTATGGCTGCAAATATGACGACGAAGCCCACACAAATGGATAATTATGTGTGAACAGCTTTCCTTTTATGTTAAATGGCTCAATGTTTTGGAAAAACGACTGTGCATTGCATGTATTGTCATTTTATGCTGAGTTGATGTGTCATTTGGGTGTCAGTGAGTCTTGCTTTCGTTTGAATGCAATGATTTGAACACCGATGACTCTTGACTCTCTTCACTGATCGTGTTTCTCTTCATTCATCCAGAGAGTTCACCTGGACATCCAGGTCGGTGAGCACACCAACAACTATGCAGAGATTGCCGCCAAAGACAAGCTGACCGAGCTACAACTGCGCGTGCGTCAGCTAGTGGAGCAGGTGGACCAGATTCAGAAGGAGCAGAACTATCAGCGGGTGAGCCCTTAAGTCACGGATCACGCGTCTAGTTAAAGCACACAAGGGAAACTCCCATTGTCATTGTGACACAGCACACAGTGACGCACAATGAGATTACATTGATGCCTCTCACGTGCAAGGGGGCAGCCCCAAACGGCGCAACAAGGGAGCAATACTGGATGGTGCCATGCTCAGGGTACCTCAGTTATGGAGGAGAATGGGGTAGAGCCCTGGTTAATTTCTCCCTCCACCAACATGGCTGGGTCGGGATTCAAACCGGCAACCTTTGGGCTACAACCGCTTACCCATGACTGCCATGAGTTCCTAATGTCATAGTACCATCGCACAATATTGTTGGTGAAATTCCTTGAAATAAATTGGACTGTGCTGGCACATGCAGCTGATGTTCAAAGTAGACCATTGATGACCAGAAAGATATAGATTAAGCTATATGGGACGATTATTCCATAACATGATTCACTTGTATATAATATACCGGTAGCTGATTCTATTTCTCTTATTATGCCTATACTGTAATACCACTGATTGCTTGACCTTTGTGTTAGCCATGGATGAGAGGATAGGAAGTTGGTTTGTTGCAGGTTCGTTCAGGTTGTTGTTGGAATATGTGGTATCCCTACAGCTTCATGACTCAAGTGCTCTCTTGAGCAAGTTACATGAGCCCATAGGCCGGTAGCTCCAGGGACCATTTCCAAAATTCTGTACCTAATAATAACTGTAAGTCGTTTTGGACAAGCACATCAACTAAGTGTAATGGTATGGCATGTGTTCCACCCACAGTACCGTGAGGAGCGCTTCAGGCAGACCAGCGAAAGCACCAACCAGAGGGTCCTGTGGTGGTCCATCGTCCAGACCCTCATCCTGGTGGCTATTGGCTTCTGGCAAATGAGACACCTCAAGAGCTTCTTCGAGGCCAAAAAGCTAGTGTAGTCTATTATTTTGTATCTGTGCAGAGTTCGTTTTTTTTTGTCATCTTTGTATGTCTTGGAAGTATGTACAAGCACATTGTACAGTGAATGCAGTATGCAGACCATGGGTTTGGTGTTTTTTTCTTTTCTTTTTCTTTTTTTTAAATGTCGGCATGCTAGTGGTGGATTTCTTTGGATTCAGCTGATGTCCACATTTTTTTGGCTTTGAGATTTGTTTCACAACATCGGCACTCATCATCCCGAAATGTTTTGGACATGTTTTTTTTAGCTTGTTTGTCTAATGTAAAAGTTATTTTCTCTAAACATCAATCTCATGTTAAGTGGACTCATGGCGAGGTCAGAGAGATGCTTTTCAGACCTTTTCCCCTTTCAGTGCCATGAAAGGCTTCAAAACCACTGCCGATAGCCCCATACATTTTCACTAATGTGGTTCTCAGTTACAGAAGTTCACATGACACCGTGCATTTTCTGTTCTTCAGATTAGAAGGCATTTTCTTGCGCATACTAGACATCTGCCATGTGGACTTACAGCTTTCAACTGGAGAGTAAACTAGCCTACACATATCCCATTCACCCCAACTGTGTGTTTGATAGTTTACTTGTAATGGTTTGTTACTGTAGATGATATTTAAGGTTTTTTTTGTTTTGTGTAGATTGAAATGAATGTATGGATTTTTTTGGATATTGTTTTGTTCTCTTGTTTTTTTTCTGTCAGCACATTTTACAACCTCACACAAGCTAGCTACATTCATCTTGGAGAACTTCAAGACATCATTTCACATGTATCTTTCGGTGGCATCCAGCTTATTTAGAAGGTCATTGCTGAAAAGAAAAACACAGATGTCACAGTGAGACTTTTGAAATACACAACGTTTCTACTGCCCGTGATTATGTTTGCCCCCCAAACCCCAACCCCAACCTCACCCTTTCCACCTCCATATGGTCTGCAATTGGTTGCAGGACAGAATTAGAAGGAGCCCCTTGTCCATAGCACTGGTGAAGCTCGCCAAATCCGGCTAGCTTTCTGTATCCGAAAGGAAACTACGTGAAAGAAAAAAAATATTTGTACATTTGTGTAAAAACCGGTACAGCAATCATGAGCTTTGTTTTTGGGAAGGGGTATGATTTTTTTTCAAATGTCTTCTTTCCCAACCATGCAAGTAAATGCTCAGGTAGTCATCTCAGAAAGCAGCATACATTTGAACACAGTGTGTGAGGAATGTGGTATTTGGCCATAGATTAATGTTTGACATTAAAAAGTCATCACATCCCAGATCCCACAATAAATTGTGAGGAGGGGAGAACGCCTACGTTTGCATAGGATGCAAATGTGAGTGCCATGTATTGTACATTCATTCGACATTGTTGAAAAAAAAATGTTTTGTTTTCACGAAGATGTGATCATAACTCTGTGAACTACTGTTGGAGTGGCACTGATGACTACGGATCCAGCATGGAGCCCATGCTTGCTGATGGCCAATACCATCCTGTGTCTTTTGTTTCCAAACATCTGGCTGTTTTTATTACAACTATGTAGACTTTTCAGAAGTCGCATTTTGGAGTCGCTGAGGGCTGAGGCTTTTTATTTTCTAAGATATCTTGGGTGAAAGGTAATTATATATGCGTCAAAACACGTTTGTAATTGCACTCAAAGGAAATAAAGTTTTGGCTCGTTTTATTTCTGTGTCTGGTCTTTTCAGAGCAGTGTGTGTGGATTAAGGGTCAGCCAGATTTCCACATACTGTATGACTGTTTCACCCGAAGTAGCAATTATGCAACACTTTCATATTGAGAAAGCAGGAAAATTATTAAAATGATAGCTCGGAACATCTGGCTGATGTTCATCGTTATGATGTTCAGAAGGATGCTGTTTGTTTTTATTGTAAACAATGAATGCCCTAATTACTGTAATAAATGTCATTTTTATTTGCAACTGGTATTACATCATATAAGTAGGACTAAGACAAAACACACCAAGTCCTGTAATATGCGTGTCTGCATAGGTTCAACATGTGTTTCAACTTTGCCCATATTGCCCACATCTGTCAAGAAGGAAGATTATCCAAAACATTTTCTTGACACATAGAACTGATGTTGAATGTTACACTATGATGTTCACAGTTCAAGGCAAATTAAGTCCCATCTCCTAAAAAGTACTGTCATGATGCCCTGTCATGTCTCACTGTACAAGTATCTTTCTTCACCCCAAAACGGATGAGGGCGGTAGAGCAGAACGACATCTGTGCGTCTGCCTATCGGTGAAAAGAAGCAGCTCCGGAACCATTATTATCGACTCAAGTTTCAGGGGAAACATTTGAGGTTACACACATACACTTCAGGGAGAAAAAAAAACGAAAACAGCCAGCGTGTAGATTTTTTCCCCCAGTGAGTCGGTGACTCCGCGTAGTGCCGGTGAGATAATGGTAGAAGTCGAAGATGATTTTCTCTAGGAAAATACAGACTTGAACGTCCTCGTGTACTACATGTCCGATGTAACAGACAAGGCCTGGGTGGTATGACAAGCTTGCGCGTACATTTCGGTCATCAGAATTGTGGAAGCGCACAGATAATTTCTCTGTGCCGAGCTAAGTAGCTAAATGGACCAATAAATAGCTAGCCAGACAACCCTCTATGAATATGGGGTTGCCTCGGAGTACATTATATTATTTAACGGAAAGCGTCTGTCATGACAAACATCGCAGCATTCGGCTGTAGATAGCTGCAGTTCTCTGCAGTGCAACATGGCACGAGTTGGAGTATGAAAATCTGAACCGTCCACTCCGGGTCTTTCAAGTTGAGGAGAATACGCAAAATGGAGAAGTCTTCATAAAAAGGAAACATTGTTACATGCTTGTAGCTGTAATGGTAACATTTCAAAGGTCTCTCCTCTGCTGGTGAACTTTCCACTTTGAACAGAGGCGTGTACACCGCCGAAATATCGAATATTGCAATTACTTGGCTTACTGCCGAACATCAAACGAGGAGTGAGAATTACCCGACACCAAGCGTCAAGATGATGTATTCTTCTCGTAGAAAACCAGTCCTTTATTTCAAAGAAGACAGAAGGTAAGATAATATCGATAGTCAATCATTTGTAGCAAAAAGGCTGTTCATAATTTAAGTTGTGCGGGCACTACAAGTCAAGTCACACCAAGGGTAGAACAGCATTTTGTATGGGTTTACAATACTATTACCGGTACATGTACCATTTAACCATTTAAATCTGAATTGTATGCGGTCAATTCTAACGATATGGTGGTGGTCTCAATCTAAAGCTCAAACTCCAAGATGAACAGACAGTCCACTAATCCGTGAGTAGACTTAACAGTGTGAAGCTTAGTGCTGTGAAGAGGTAAGCGGATGGAGACTCCCAACTGAGATCGCTCCCGGACGTGCGGTCCCAGGTGTTTCTATCACTCCCGGACGTGCGGTCCCACCCGATTATATTTCACGTATTGTCATATACTGCCACATACAATCAATTTAGGGTTAGGGTTAGGGTTAGGTTTAGGGTTAGGGTTAGGGTTAGGTTTAGGGTTAAGGTTAGGGTTAGAAACAAAAAACTAACATCAACAAGATAACTGGCTCCGTCATATGGCGGTGGTACCGATAGTCTGGCTAGTGGGAGCGAGATGAAATGGGAGCGTCCTGAGTTGGGAGCGTCAATCTGGGAATCCTGTGAAGATACTCACAAGCTGTAGATGTTGTTCACTGATCAACTGCATGTTGTGCTTCGTTTTCAACATTTGCTTGTTTGTCTTAACTCTTAACCTATCCAAACACACGTTGATGATAGAGAGATTTTCCTTAAAGTAAAGTAAACAAGTATACAATATATAGCATAGTTCAGAGTAAATCATAGTACCTCAACAGTTTGGTACATAGGGTGGCAATGCCGGAATGGCACCAGTGTCCTGAGCAACACTCGGGATTCGTCCTTGTCATTTAAAATCTTCATCCACTGCCATGTAGCCTACCTAATTTGTAGTGCATGGTATGATGATATTATGAGCCCAACTTCTTCATTATACAATGTAAACTGTAGGGCACTTGACGTGGCGAAAGGCAGACTTAGGTAAATGGCAATAAGTGAAGAATTTGGGATTCAGTGTATGAAACCCTGCGCGCAACAATTAACTTATATCTTCCTTGTCTGTGAGTGAGTGATGTGAGTGAGTAGCCTACTGTGTGTTGTGCAGTGATTGTTGAAGCTCAAACAAACTCCCAGCCTGGGGACAATAAAGTACACTCTAACTCTAACTTTCTGACTGCTCAGGTTCATTGTTGGACTGGTGATAATGCTGATGTGAAAAGACATCTGGTTATCTCCCCCACCAACGGCTGGTTACCCAGAACCCAAAGTGTGATTGGTCATAAATCATTTAAAGTGATGTTGACATGTCTGTCCAATCACAGTGGATTCTGACATAACCAGTTGTTGCAGAAAGTAACCAGGTATTTTGTGACGTCGGTACTCAGGGAAGCCAACAGTGGTACAGTGCATACAATAATGGTTTGCAGTTCCTCTTGACATGTCAAGTGGAGAGGGTGTGGTGGTCTACACTGATCCACCTACTTAGTAGTTTCCTCTCAGTTGAGGAACAAAATGTCTCTCAAGCCCCATGGAACAGGTCCAGTTGCATTTATAAGTCCTTTGGATACCCTTCAAAGTGCAAACACAGCCTTCCCTTTCGTCTCTCTGAATCTGACAAGGTGCCATTGTTGTGGATGCAGCTAGTGCTCATCAATGAATGTTCTGGCCCAGGTTAGTTCTAGTCAGATATCACACACATCCAATTTAGCTGGCTGCAGTGTCAAAACGTGTACTGTAGTTCAAGATATGGCAAAGATGGACCACAGACCGATGAGCTCCTTTTAATTAATTTTATTGTCATGACGTTTCGGGCTGCCATGGCCCTTCCATAGACATCTAGCTCTCTGAAACAGCACTTAGGGCTGAGAGGGATCCATTTGCAAAGTTTCTCCAATCAGACACATCCTCATCTGGCGGGAGTCACTGGTATCTCTCTATGAAAACACCCAACACGCCCCGATTGGACTGACAGGGTTCCATTTGCAAGGCTCTGCTAATCAGACATTCTACAGGCAAACACTCTGGCTTGCTAGTGAGACTTGCCGGTATGAAAACACAAGAACACGCCCCAGTTGGTTCCCCTTGAGAATGTCCACGTATTTGCGTATCTGTAAATCACTCAGGCACAGGATGCTTGTCCTAGTTGGCCATCGACTAAAGTCTAAGTTTTCTTTCTTTTTTTTTAAACATAAAATGGAACTGAAGTTCTTTTTTTCATTTCTTGACTCACTGAAGCAAGGAGCATTTCTTCAGATTGAGATTCAGAGTAATATTCAATTTAAATGTAACCCCCCACCCCTTAATATGCTGGTAAAATAAAATGATGAAATAAAATGAAACTTGTATTTGACTAATTAATGCCAGACTCTGTAAACAACTAAACAAAGGAAACCGTCCGAGCCAGAGATGCAAAGCAGAGATCCATAGAGCCAAGCTTTTGTATCTATGCATCTATCCCCTGGCTTGTCCTCAGTGGCTTCCCTGTTCCCTTAGCCTGTTGCATAATAGTGTGCCCAAGGCAAGATGCTGTCACCCCCTGTGCTTGACTCTAGTGATGGATCGCATTAATCATGTGATGCTCTTCTCCGCTTCACTGTCCCACACACATACACCAGCAGTAGAATTGGGCCAAGTGAGCTAGTTCAATTCAGGCAACCATAACTTTACTAAAACATTCACTTTTCACTGTGTGATGCTGTGTATCATGTTAGCAATGTCTCAACCTAGGTACCAACTCTGGGGTGCATTTCTCAAAAGAGAAGTTGTTAGCCTGTTAGCAACTTTGGTCGTTGCCAATGGGAAAATGCATTGAAAACAACAAAGTAGCTAATGTGGTTTCGAGAAATGCACCCCTGAACTGCAAATTCACTGCAGGCAGTGTGTATTTAGTAATACAGTAGAAATTTTCCAAATTTTCGCTGTAAATGTGTGTTTGAATGAGTACTTTGACATGGATTTTACAAATATTCACTAAAAAATATGCAGCAAATTTTGGGCACAAGGCTTGTTAAATTCGCCCACTCCATTTCACCCAATACTGTACATTCGATCCAAAAGCATATGATGTCCAACACCCAATAATGCATTACCAACCAATAACCAACCAAGCGGCTTGCCCTGTGAGTGTATTGACAAGCTGTTGGCTGCACTAGACCATCCCAATAGCATCTAAAATGGATGGACTGCTGTCTGACCTTGTGCACTTATGTGTGTGTGTGTGTGTGTGCGTACTGTACAGCTCTGTCCCTGTAATGAACAAGTGAGTAAATGGTTGAGTGTTATGCTGTAGACACAGCTGTCGTGTCATCTTGCGGACGCTGAGCCTTTTAGGTGGAAAGGACGCTTATTAGGCCTGTCTTGTGTAAAACAAAATGATGGGTTTACTGTAACTGTAACTGTGTGTGTGTGTGTGTGTGTGTGTGTGTGTGTGTGTGTGTGTGTGTGTGTGTGTGTGTGTGTGTGTGTGTGTGTGTGTGTGTGTGTGTGTGATTAGACAGTTGTAACGTCCATAGAACATCAATAGAAAGAATAAGGTGGGTAGGTAGTAGACTGCATTCGCCAGGACTTTGAGCAAGTAGCCTTAATTAAAAAAAGTTAAAATAGACCTGATTGTATTGTTTGAAATGAACCCAGCTGCCCCAGTCAGGACCAGTCCAACAATTTGCAAAAGCAAATTTATTAGACCAATCGATTAGAAGTGAGGCTGCCTGACCTCATCACAACTTGCTTGTCCTGTGAGTGATTAAATGTCTGCCTGATTCTCTTTTGGGGAAGAGTAAATGCTGTTATTATTTTGGCTACATGTTGGTCAGGGCAGTGTGTCAGTTTTGAAGGTATGTTTTTCATTTTCCATGTTCATACACAGTGCTTTGCCTTAGTAGTCTACTGAGGAGATATTTGTTGCCTCAAGCCGTTTCCAGTGGTCGTGTTAAACAGCTTGTTATTTACACAGGGCCAATAAGTCACTATAACTGGAAGGAACTCAAGGGCCCACAGTCAAAACCATTCTAGTACGAGCAGCACACTAAGGTAAGGGTGGCCAGGAAAAATTTGGAAAAGGGGAAAAAACACCTCTGGGCAAACCCAAGCTTATTAGGGCTGTTTTCTCCTTATGGAAACTAGGGCAATGTTGAAGAGGTGGTGGTTTAAAACTCAAGGCTGTGGGGGAGCAGTGGCGTGTCACATTGTTGCACCAAACCATAAATGGGCTACTTGCCCGTGGCACGGGTTCGAGTCAGGCCTGGGTCATTTCGGACAGTGGGAGGGAGAGATACGGTAGGGCTGGGAAATTCCCAGCCCTACCGTATCTCTCCCTCCCACTGTCTTACTTCCTGTCATAATCTTCACTGTTCTGTAGTAATTTTGTAATCTCAATTTTTGTATGACCAGAGAAATTGACAATAAATCCGACTTGACTTGACTTCTGTCCTCATTAAAGGCATAAATCCCCATATTTTCAATATAGTTACTCTACTTGTTCTACTAGGCTGGTGTGTGCATGATCCTGAGCTGGTCCTGTTTTCCCGGCTCCCAGGTGTGTTGGAGTGATGCTAACATCTGACGACCAGATGATTTGTCCAGACAGGGTTGGTGTGGGACACTGACTTGGCTTTGGCTGTCATTCTTAACAGCCTGTGACTAGGGTGTGTGTGTGTGTGGATAGCATGCATGTGTGTTTGGTTGTTTTGGTTTGTGTGTGACTCATAGCAGATGCGGTTGAAACTCTACATGAATGCCCACCTATTGTTAGTAAGGATGGACTATGAGGTTAGGTCTTTGCAGAAATGTAATCTGCTCCTCACCATCTCTGCTCTCTCTCTCTGCTCTCTCTCTCTCTGCTCGCTCTCTCTCTCTCTCTCTCTCTCTCTCATGAACTCTGTCTCTCGTTTGGTGTTTTTCCCCCCTCTTTATCTTTTGCTCAATCTCTCATCATTGTCTCATCCATCTATTGTTTCTGGTTGCATTATTAATAATAGCATAATGGCTATTGTTCTCATTTAATTACCTGGTTGGAGGGAGGACAATGTGCTAGAATGAGATGTTGACCTGAAAGACATGTTGGAACATGCCACGCATTTTCATATGGCAAGTCATTTGGTGGTCAACAAAGAATGGGTCATCATTTTTTTAGTAGCAGAAGCCAGATGCTCAGCCACCACTAATGCCACTATTTTATGGATTATTTTTTCTGGATTGTTTTTGTAAAATAGCCTCATCCATGTAGTCTAAATGAAACATGTTGTGCATTAATTAACGTACCAATTTCACACAATGGTGACATTAGCTGTCGTTGCACCACCCTGACATTTGCTTCCAGAAGTGTCCCATGGCCCATGTACTGACGGGCAAAAGTCCTAAAATAATGTGACATGAAAATGGCTCATACAACCTGTGTATGTTTTCTCCATGTGTCTCCTCTCCAGCCTGCTGAGCAGGTTCTTCACGGGCAAGTGCACGGTCTTCAAGCTGTTTGGCCTGTGCCTGCTGCTGGTGGTGGGCTCTCTGCTGTGGCTGCAGCTCAGCTGCTCTGGAGACCTGGGACACGCTACCGTGGAGGCCGAGGCACGCGCCGCACACTCCCAGCACCAGGCTGCACTCTCACAGCCACAGGTGCAGAACATGTTTAATCTGAAATGGCTACAAATGTGTTTGTTCTTGGATCTTTTTAATCTGTTACAGACTTGGCCCTTTGTTGTTAATTTGTTGTTACCAGAATAGCAATGACCAAGTCAATGTCCTGGTTGTATAGTACTATAGTGAAGTTTTTTTCAACAACTATTGCAGGCAGTGCTTCACTGGTGGAACAGTGAAAATTGAGGCAACTTTTATTGATGTGAAAAAAGAGAAAAAATATAATTTGTTTGGTTGTTTTTGAACATTTTGAGATCATTCAGATCATGTTAAGTAGTAGTAGTAGTAGAAGTATTAGAAAAGTGAGATGTAACATTACCTGTTTTACCTCGATACAGCTGTAGTTGCTGACTTGACGATGAACTAAAGATATAAACCAAACTCCCTGTCCCAACCCCAGCCTTGCCCCCATGACAAGACGGCCTCCACCCCTGGCACGGACAACCCGGCCTGGGGCCCCCACAAGATGGCGCTCATCATTCCCTTCCGCGAGCGCTTCGAGGAGCTGCTGGTCTTTGTGCCCTTCATGCACGACTTCCTCAACAAGAAGCGCATCCGCCATAAGATCCTGGTCATCAACCAGGTGGATCACTATCGGTAAGGGGTAGTTAGGGTGTGTCTTATCGTGTGTGTGCGTTTGCGCCTGTGTCGCGGACTCATGTGTAGTGGTTCTGGTGTGTGTGTGTGTTTGTTTATGGGGACAGCTGTTTTGTCACACTGTGAGATTTTCCCTTAGCTGCATGAGCACACACAAGTGAAGAAAGCTACATGATGCCCAGACGCATCACTGAACTGAGCACAAAGTGGCTTTTTGTCGCTTAAGTCACTTTTGGTGTGTTTATGCAGCAACACCATCAAGAACACTCTACATCTCAAGGAAACAAACATACCTAAACGTATTGTGTATCCCCACCACAGACTCTTAACAGTATATGCCTGTCCTGCGTATCAATCCATGCACTTGTGCACTTCGGGCACTGTGTTTAAGTGCCTAGGGTGCTCACGCTAAAAATTTTGGCTGAGCCAGTGCACTGAAATCTCCTAACAATGGCTTAGAACGCAGTGCTTGAAAGATGGACACTGCACACACTAAACAGACACTATGTAGAAAGTGAAACGGAAGAAACGTGGCGTTCTATTCACTAGAAGAGTGTGGTCAACAGTGACCAACCTTTTCATGCCAAGCCAAGTATTGTATGCCTGATGCCTTATCCCTTTGGGGTAAAGGAAATGTAAATACAAACACGAGACGCTGTGTTTGGGGCGTGTGGCTGTGTTGACAGATTTTGGTCCACTTACTGAAATGTACAGTCTGAAGGCGAACCACACCAAAATGAAATAATAATTAAACAAAAAAAACATTTGGTTTGGGCCAAAGCAAGTGAATTGTCAGACTTTCCTGCCTGGTCTGAATACACCCTGAGTGTACTGCAACAGCTGAAACAAAATCCTCTTTTCATAAAGCAGCATTGGCTCTGAAACACAGAGAACAAAAGCCCAAACAACTGCTCATGAGTCGCACCACTTGAGATTTCTACATGGACAACAAAGCCAGTGTCATCACTTGACCTTGTAACATGGTGAAGTCCCAGTTGCATCACAGAGCCCGAAAGCCTGAACAAACAGTGCCAGGTGATTGTCATTTACTGTGCCTCAGTAAGACTGGACTTGAGTTGACTGGAGGGATGGGGGGACTTTGACAAACAGTGTCTTGACAAAAAACATACACAGTTTCCCTTTGCTGTATATGATGCTCAGCAGCCACGTACCCCTCTCTAACACAACACAGCTGCTTTAAATAGGAATGTGTCTGTATTGTTTATACAGTTAGGGCCAGAAATATTTGGACAGCAACACAATTATCATCCTTTTCCACCCTATACCCCACCACAATGGATTTGAAATAAAACAAACAAGCTGTGCATTAACTGTAGACTCTCAGCGTTAATGTGAAGGTGTTAAAATCCATATCGCATAAACAGGAATGAAATAGCAACGTTTCTTGTGTGTGTTGCCCACTTTTCAAGGGATCAAAAGTAATTGGACAGTAGGCTTCTCAGCTATTTTCCAGTCAGATGTGTGCTATTCCCATACTACACCATCACCAAGATGTCAATACAAGGTCTTAGAGTTCATTTGAAGTGTTCCATTTGCATTTCCATATATTTTTACGGAATATCCATGAGATCCAAAGTCCATCTGTCACCATCAGTGATGCAAGCCATCGTAAGGTGGAAAAAAATCAAAACAAACCCATTTGAGAGGTGGGGAAACATTGAATATGATTAATTCAAGAGTTCAGAATGTTGGAATAAAGAAATACCAGAGCAACACCAAATTTCCTGGCAACATGGAAGACAAATGCTGTGGATGACAGACAATATTCTGTATCTAAACCCATCTCCCAACAGTTGGCCAGATGTAGAACAGTGTCCAGGTGAACGGTGGAGACATGTCCAAGGCAACAATCAAGAAAAAGATTAAGACCATTCAGAAACACTTCACCATAGGAAATACAGATGGTTCACTAAAAGATGTAAATTATTGATTGCATCAGAAATAGCAATACCAGATTTGGCTTTGCCAAACAACGTCTTAAAAAGACTGTATAGGTCTTGAGTTACATCCTATGGACAGAGGAGACAAAAATCATCTTGTACAAGGGTAATGGGAAGAAATGGGTATAGAGAAGGGAAGGAACTGCTCATGATTCAAAGCATACCACCCAATCAGTGAATCATGGTGGTGGTAGTGTCATGGTGAGGACATGCATATCTATCAATACGATTATCCCCTTGTATTTATTGATGATGAGGACTACCGACAAAAGCCACAGGATGAATTCTGAAGATTTTCAGGCTATATTATCATGTCATATGAAACCTAATGGTTCTGGACTCATTGGACAATGCTTCACAGTGCAGATGGACAATGACCCAAAGCTTCATCTGAACGCCACTAGCCATTTCTACCCCAAAAAAGTGGAATATTATTCAATGCCCCAGTCAATCACCTCACCTGAGTACGGCTGAGCAAGCATTTCACTTGCTGGAGGCAAAACTGAAGGGAAAACATCCTAAGAATAAGCAGGAACTGAAGCAGGAACTGCAATAGAGAGCTCACCATAGCATCACCAGGGATAAAACCCAGTGTCTATTGATGTCTATGGATTGCAAATTACAGGCTGTAACTGACTGGAAAGTATTTGCAACCAAATAATTACAAATTGAAAGTTTGATGTATAAATACTAGACTGTCCAATTACTTTTGGTCCCTTAAAAATGGGGTAGCACTGATAGAAAATGACATAATTCCTTCACAGTTTACTCGATTTGGACGCAAACACCCCCATATTAAAGCTGAAAGTCTGCTGTTAATGTACATCTTGTTTGTTTCATTTCAAATCCATTGGGATGGTGTACAGCACCAAAAACATGAAAATTGTGCAGATGTCCAAATATTTATGGCCCTAACTGTATACTTGTGCATCTATTTGTTTAGTTTAAATTGGATGCTTGGTGTAACGCATTTCCAAATCCTCTGTATAACCGCTATATAGGACATTTTCTCTCGTTTTCCAACCATACCCCAACTCTCTCTCTCTCTCTCTCTCTCTCTCTCTCTCTCTCTCTCTCTCTCTCTCTCTCTCTCTCTCTCTCTCTCTCTCTCTCTCTCTCTCTCTGGCCTCCCTGATAAATGTGGGCTTCCAGAAGCGTAGTAACAACACAGACTTTAAGCCATGTATAAACATTCGTGCACACATACACCATCTCTGACACTTATTTTATCTCCATCTCTCCCACAGTTTCAACAGGGCGTCCCTGATCAACGTGGGCTACCAGGAGAGTGGTAACGATACGGACTACGTGGCGATGCATGATGTGGACCTGCTGCCCCTGAACGAGGCTCTGGACTACGGCTTCCCCGAGGAGGGACCCTTCCATGTGGCCTCCCCCGAGCTGCACCCCCTCTACCACTACAAGACCTATGTAGGAGGCATCCTGCTGCTGACCAAGAAGCACTACCAAATGGTAACTTCACACTTGCTACTACCAAACGTTAACTGCCTCTGCAGGGCTTTTGGTTTGGTTTTACTTTCTTTTTTTGTAGACCTCTCTACCACTCTACCACTACAAGACTTAACAAATTGTGACTACTTACTACTTAAACTGATCTAAACCCCCACTACCACTTTAAGGCATGCATAAGCAGCATCCTGCTCCTCACCAATAAGCTCTACTAAATGGTAACAAGGTTATTTTGGGTTGTTTGTTGTATTTATGTTATTTATATTATATTTATATATCAATAGTGAAGTTGGCCAAAGCATGGATTTTTTTTTTTTTTAAATTGGCTCAGTCATCGTTTTTTACGTTTTTGGTTTGTTTATGATTTTGCAGTTTTAATATTTTCCACGCCCCTTGATTCCAGACCCATCTCCATCATTGTGCTTTGTGAACAAAAAATATTATTTGAACAGGCTGTATATTGTATACATGTTTTTAATGAGCAACTGTATAGCGCTTGTGTAAGTAGCTTTTGATCTGTGTACAGTGCCATATCTTGTTCAAATGTTGACCAGCATTTGGATTTGTTTGTGTCTTTCAGTGCAATGGCATGTCCAACCGTTTCTGGGGCTGGGGTAGAGAGGACGATGAATTCTTCAGGAGGCTGAAGACTGCTGGACTTCAGGTAATTGCCATTTAGTCCAATCACACCACCCGGTGGTGGGATTCAAGTAGCACAGCTAAATAACTGGCATCATAGCTGCCATAACATAAGACTTAGTTGAGTAGTTTAGCAAATGTTCTTGGACCTCCAAAAGAGGTTCCGTTGCTACTGCTACACTCTTTTTTGACTAAGATGACCTGGATGAATGACAGTTTTAGATGTTCTCTCAGTGTTGCAGACGTTGTTATTGGATTACAGTCCTGAAATACGGATCACAGAGTTGTCATTTGCAGTTCACTAGTGGCTAGCCCACATATTAAATAAGCAGACAGCTTCTTCGGGGTATTTCTTCTTGGCCAATAACCTTCTGGTATGAGTTTGAGTAAGGTTCAAACTTAACTCTGAAATAAGAAATAGGCGTAGGCTGTGCTGTCATCGTCTACCTTAGGCAGCATGCCCAGCACCAACAGAAGATAGAAAAGTGTACCTGAGTTGAGGAGGTGCTTACAAGAATCGTTTTATTTGATGCATGTCTAGCAGTACTAGAAATCAAACATCCAGTGAAACAGAGCATGAGAGTTTATCTTTGGATATATCTAAAGATATAAAGTGGGAATTATTTTACTTCCATCTGGCGAAAGTCAGGAGAATGGTTTTGGAGTCATTGGCTGAAATTGGTCTGTTTTCCTCTAATCAACACAGTCCAGGCATTTCATTGCTGAGGTGCACCTTGCACCATGGCACCACACTAAAATCTAACTGGAGCTTTTTTCCACTTCTCTCTGTGTCTCCAGCTGTTCAGGCCAAATGGGATAAAGACGGGCTACAAGACCTTCCGCCATATCCACGACCCTGCATGGAGGAAGAGGGACCAGAAGAGAATAGCATCCCAGAAACAGGTATTAAACAGGTTTTCCAACCCTACCCCATCTCTCTCTCTCTCTCTCTCTCTCTCTCTCTCTCTCTCTCTCTCTCTCTCTCTCTCTCTCTCTCTCTCTCTCTCTCTCTCGTTGTTTGCTAGCTACTCTTCACTGTCCTGTCAAAACAAAGGTGTACAAGCCCAAGGAAACTAAATTGACCCTCATGGGACTCAAAAGTCCCTGTAGTAGTAATAAGTAATAAGACATTCTATTGCAGCTCAAATTATTTTTTGTAAAAATTAAAGCAAATCAAGCTGCACAGTAGTGGCTGTTGATTTTGTCACTGTTAAACATTTTCAGTTGACTGGCATTTAAAAGCAAGCATCTTCACTTTCTATCACAACCCAATGGTTTTGGTTTTTATTCTGGTCTGATTTACATTCTAAATCTTTATTATGCTTGTGCTTATTTGAATATGGATGAGTGGCCCATGCATAGTTTTATCCATTTCAATCTGCTATTGCCAAGGCAATTGAAACTGTGTTCAGTAGTCAGTGCTGCATGTTTGTATTAATCCCCATGCTATGGAAGCAGGGTGTGAGTCATGTTAAATGGTTTGTAAAAGGCTTGCCAAAGGTGTCATGGAATCTGTGAAACGTAATGGTTTTTTATAATGCTCTTATCTCTTGTTTATTTTCCTCTCTTTCTTCTTTATTTGTCGAAGAGAAAATGTTTCTGCCTCCAGATTTTGTTGTCTTTTGTGAGAATGGATTACACAGTGGTGGCTTGTGCTAATGCAATTTATCTCCACACCTCTTTTTTCTCCTCTTACTGTCTCTGTGTCCCTCTTTCCCTTTGCCTTTCTCTCTCCCTCCTCTTCCTCTACCCCCATCTTTCCTCCCCATCCCCATGTCTTTCTACCTCTCTCTGCCCTCTCTCTCTCATTCTTCCTGTCTATGTTCCATTTTTTTTCTCTCTCTCTCTCTCTCTCTCTCTCTCTCTCTCTCTCTCTCTCTCTCTCTCTCTCTCTCTCTCTCTCTCTCTCTCTCTGCCCATCAGGAGCAGTTTAAGGTGGACCCTACAGGAGGGCTGACTAACCTGCGTTATACGGTGGAGGCTCGTCAGGAGTTGACCATCAGCGGAGCTCCCTGCACGGTGCTCAGCACCAAGCTGGAGTGTGACCTGGACAACACGCCATGGTGCCAGTTCAGCTAGCCCACATCATCCCACAGACTCAATACTCCACCCAATATCCTGCTATATTCCAGCTGCACAGCCATTTTGAAGTACTGAGGTGGATTTGTGGCAGCTCAGCTGGCTGACACAGCCCTATGCGACCCAAAGTCTTGCTATACCATACTGTCGGGCTACAGCGGCCAGCCATTTGAAATCATTGGTAGAGGGGGGATGTCTGGCAACAAGAATGCTGATCCATGTTGCACTGTACTGGTCAGCCTTCTTGAAATCATTGGAGGGGGATTTGTGGCAACTGGATGTCAACTCAAGTCTCACTTGTACCAACTGACCACCAGCCATTTTAAATTATTTCGAGGGATTTGTGGCAATAAGATGATGATGTGTCTCCTACCTTGAAAGTGATTTGTCTGCTCTACTGGAGTAGCCGCTACTGTCGCTAAGCAGTGAAATATTTATGTGATGACAAAAAAAAAGAATGGCATGACTGATGAATACGAAACACGGTTAATCTAAAGGCTTTAGGGGTTTTGTTTGTTTTTTACTTTGATGCAAATTTACTTACTGTATTAGCTGCCTGGTTTCAGACAGAACCGACTGACTGTTATTTTATGAACTGAACTGCACAGTCAATAGATATATTCCAGTTCCAGTATCTTGTTTTTTTCCTTTCTTTTTTTACATTTTGTTCAGAGTATTTTGTTTTCTATGGAGTTGTGTTACAGAGTTACTGTACAAACAGACTGGAGGTGGCAGAAGAAATTGACACGGCAAAAGTGGTTTTGGTGTTAAGGGCATCAAAGACGTGAAAAGAGAAGTTGATCTTCAGCTAACAGTATGTAATTAGCTATGATGCCGTTCAGCGGCAGACAGCGGAATGTGTACGTTTTTATTAACACGATCTTCAGTTGCTCGCTCTCCCTGATCAAACGTCAAAGGTCAAATCTTTCGCCGCTTTTGCCATCTCTGATCTCCTTAGTCCATGCAGGATTCTACAGCTTTTGAACACATTTACCACCTCCGGTCTGTCCGTATAGTTAAGACATGGCAGTGGCCTTTATTTCATGGGGAACCCCAAGGAACTCTGCTGGAGCAGATGCTTGCCTCTTTGCCACCACTGGGATGCCTGACTTTTAGCTGGATATACACAGTTGATTATGCTATGTTGATTCAACTCTTGTAGAGCTGAACAAACACGATGAGTGACTCTTGATTGTTGAATTAACACTGCAAATTCACTGTGTTGGAGATATCACTGGGAGGACTGAATCCTCATATAGCCTCAAAAGTTACAGGGAGTTTTAAGGTACTCTGATGTGCATTTGCACCCTATTTATAAAGAAAAAAAAAACATTGTCTGGGATTTATTTGCACATTTTGCTTTATTCTTATAAAAAATTATTTCAACCCAACTTCAACTGTTTTGTCAGTATTATCTACTTGAACTAATTGTTTTAAGGTCCAGTTTATAATTGTAGCATTTTTTTTTCTAAATGCTGCAATTCAAAATCAGGTCTGAAGCTCGCACTCAGTGAAACCTTAAAAAGAGATGCCCATATAAAAGATGTTTTTTTATTGGTCTCACATACAGTATAGGCCAAAAGTTTGGACATACCTTCTCATTTAATGCATTTGCTTTATTTTCGTGGCTATTTACAGAACATTGTAGGTTTTTGCGGAACTGTGCATGAACACACAGAATTATATGCTTAATGCTGTGTTACATTTTTAATATTTTTTTCCCCCAGAATTCATGTTGCCCACTCAAATTGTTACCTTTTTCCAGGAACACTCACCACCACCATTAACTTCTAAGTATTCATTATGACTGGGAAAACTACACTTGCATGCATGAAAAGGGGGACTTCTTATCTTTACATAAGTGGACATTTTTGGATGCAAAACTTACTGTAATTTCATTTGGCCATCCTATTAAATATTTAGTAAATATTCATGAAAAGATCAAATTTGGCTGCGGGCAGCAGTTTCAATGAGCAGCATAGTTGCAATGCCTAGTCTGGCCACCATTCAGTGCACCTTTTAACAAAAACATAAATTCTAGAAGTTTTCCAACAGCGATGTAAGCTGTCTATCCACCTGACGTCAACACTCACGGCTGATGGTTCCACAGATTTCAACACTCAGTCTGGTCAATCTGTAACACTTTACATTACAGATTGCTAATAAGGTGATGGTTTCATGGTGATTTCCAATGTAATTTCAGCACAATTTCATGGTAATAACTGTTGAAAAAATATGATTTTTGTTCATGACATAATTCTACATGTGTTCATGCACAGTTTTGATACCCTCCATGAAAATGTGCTATGTAGGCCTACTGTAAAAATAGGCACGAAAATAAAGAGAATGCATTACATCAGATAGTGTGTCCAAATGTTTGGCCTGTACTGTATGCCGTGCTGTTTACATTTACTGAATATGGCATACACGAGACCATTAAAAACCAACTTGTATATGGGCTTCTATTTAGTTTTCACTGTGCAGACTTCAGACTTAATGATTTTGAATTGCTCTATATCACAAGACAGCGCAGCAGCACACGGCAAATGCTGCCTTCAAACGTGCACTAGTGCAGGCCCTTCCTTGGATTATATTGCTAAATGTATGCAGATTTTCATGAATATTTACAAAGTAATGAACTGATGTTTACTGGTCTGACCAAAACACACCGAACATCGAAATGTCCCCCATAGAGGGCGCCAAAGCAAAGGCAGAAGCAGAGCCATGTCTCCGTTGAAGGTTTGGGGCAGCAGGCATTTGAGTTGCTGCAACTGTACTGGAAACGTTTCAAGTTGATGGAAACGGTGTGCTTTGTATAGATTTTTGTGCGTTGCTGAGCAAGTCAGCAGCTCACTGGTACACCCGAGAGCAGCACATATGGTGATGTTAAATATTATAATAGACCTAGGCCTACTCCGTGCGGCAAATAGCTCAAGGGGCAGGGGCATGATTAAGCATGGTAAGCGCATTGTAAAGGTCAGAGGTGGAAAGTGACTAATTACATTTACTAAAGAATTGTACTTGAGAAGCTTTTATTAGTACCTTGTAATTTTAAAGTAGTTTAAAAATTAATACTTTTTACTTGTAGGCTACTTTATTACACTTGATTAGGAATCTGGCCTGAGTACTGAGTAGGCTAAATAAGATAGACTGAGAGACAAAATACCATGCAAAATAATGCCACAATCTGCTGGAAATGAAAGATTATACAGGATGGCACACAGCATTTCTTGGATCAATGTATTGGATGATGGCTGGTGCCAAGCAAGAGATAGATAGAGGTTATGGAGGACGATATCCAAGAAAAAGAAACATTACATTCTCGAGAGGAAAGCTAATTAAAAGTAACAAAGTACTTTTACTGAAATTACATTTTAAGTGAAGTACTTTTTACTTTAAAAGTAAAGATACTTTTACTCGAGTATAATGTTTCTGTACTCTTTCCAACAATGGTGAAGGTGGAGTCTATGGCCGGATCTCAAATGGCGCACTTGTGCACTTCGGGCACTATGTTTCAGTGCGTTAATACGGCATACGCAGTGAAACATGAACACTAAAGTGCACAAGTGCACCATTTGAGATTCAGCCTATGCCTATGTGAATGTGGCGTCCGCGCGTTTGTCTTTTGGGGCGCGCATCCGCGTCCGCGCATTTGTCTATTGGGGCACGCATCCGTGTCCGCGCATTTGTCTTGTCAGTGCGTAAATCTTTTTTTAAGGCAGTAATGCAAGGGGGAAAGTCAAGGAGTCGCACTCGTACACAACAGCTGAATGCAATTCAATAAATAAGAAAATGGGGGAACACCATAAAAGTCAAGGACAGAATGGTAGGCCTATACAAACTTTTTGAACCATTAGTGTTTCTCCAATCATAAGTGTTCATAGAAATTGAACCAGATAGTAAACCGAGATTGAACACTCACTGCATAGACTTTTCTGTGAGATGTTTGCAACACGTGGAAACATACAGAGTCAATTAGGCTTAGAACTAATTCAAGGGGGGGGGGGGTAGTTTGTCAAACCAGATAGCTTGTCAAAAAGAGGGGGAAAGCAGGCTATTTCAAAGGGGACATGTGAACCCTGGTGAAGGCTGTCGGACTATCCATTACAAATAGCCCTTTTGCGCACATAACCTTTCTGAGCTTGCGCTTTCTTTTGGAAGAGCCGACAAGGTGCGAAAGGGCAGCTAGGGGTCGTAGTCATTTGCAGTTTGGCCATAGGCTGTGTTGGACATATATCCTGATCCTCAATCTCAATTAGTCCTAATGGCCGAAACATAATTAGACTTTTGAAGAATGTTTCAGGTACGTAACGCATGCAGTAGCCTATCCCCTAAAATGGCGTTTAGGAAATGGGCTAATCCCTCAACATGTTAGAGGTCAACAGCAAATGACACTTCAGTTCACACTATCACACGTTTCGATTCCTAACTAACATATTATATAACCTATTGTATGCGCAAAATTGCCGATAGTTTGAATGTGTGGATTTCCAATTCAGCATGACCCCATGCGTAATCCAATAATTTAATTTGACTTCATATGCCACTCTAATTTTGTATTATTATTTGGCTGTTCGCCCAATATTCAGCTGAGAAATAGTTTGTGTTTCTCAACCTTCAGAGCTTTTGTCAAAGTGGAACCACTCTTTCGTTTCAGTCTACAACCGAACATGTTTAGTTTGTAGGTAATTTAATAATTTGCAAATACCTTGACTGTTGTCATTTATATCTACAGAGGATGGAAATGAGATGAACGAATATAAGACTCTCCGAAAAAGCCCAGCATTATATAATGAACCATAGTCTATGCGTTTATTTTGCTATAGCCTAGGCTATGCCTCTTCTTCAGATGTTCTTCAACATTTTGTACGACTATCCTATTAGGTAGGCCTAATAGCCTACAATGTATTTGCTGTAGCCTAGTGACTATTTTAATGTGCATCGTCTATTAGGCTTACATTAACCTACTAGGCCTACTTCACAGAAAAGGACTGTAATGAATAATATTTTAAACGAGGTTAGGGTTTCGTTGGGTCGAGGCCTATTAGCCTAATTAGCACCTGGTTATCTGCCATTAGATCTGACGCAACAAGTCATCAAAGGCGTCGCTCACCGTCAACACACCACCCTTGGTCTCTGGAGCTATAAATGCCTGGCAGGCACCAGCAGGCATTCAGTATCTCTCACTCACAGGCAGGAATGACGCAGAGCTGGACTGCCGCAGCAGCCGAGGGGCACCTCATTTTCTTCCGAGAGTCGCTCCTCAGTAGGGCGGCGTTGCCACAACCACAACCACCTCCAAAGCTGGCGGCAAAACCAACAATTTCCTTCAGCATCGATGCCATCCTCTCCACAGATTACCGGGAACCAACGACGCAGCGCCCTCATTACGCACAAACAGTGGCTATGAAAAACGCGCACAGCCCGCTGCTTCTGCCTCACCTCCTACCTGTCAGCGCTCCGTATCGGCAAGATCCTCACCGACTCAACCCATACAAGCAACAGCACTACTACAGCAATGAAACAGACTTCAACGGTAAGATTAATTTCTACATAATTGCCCACTTCATGTTCGAATGCGTAATACGACGAGCATTGCGTAAAATGTGCGCTTACCTCACACCTTCGTTTGGTTTGTTATTGTGTAGGTAGCAATGGCTATCCCAACTACCTGATGTGTCGCGGAGCTTGGAAAACGTGCCGGCGGATTCGCACCATCTTCACCACAGAGCAGCTGAGGAAATTGGAGGAGGTGTTCAGCAAGCAACGCTACATGACCGGCACTGAGAAGGTGCTGCTCGCCTCTGCACTCCGCCTCACCGAGACCCAAATTAAAGTCTGGTTCCAAAACAGAAGAACGAAATGGAGAAGGTGCGAAGAAGACAAAGCACAACAGCCCATGTGTCTGACAGAGGATGGGTCGATGGACAAGCAATGACTCGCTGTAGTCTCTGGGACTTCTGAAGTTGCACTATTGAACATTTTCACTTCTTTTGACAATATATTTTTGACTGTTTTATTTCTTGTTATATTTGGAGAATGGCACTACTGTGTGGGATACCTATCCAATAAAATAGGTGTAAAAAAAATCTCAAGCGTTGTGATGCATGAAATCGAAATGTTAAGCTAACCTATGTGCTATTTTTATTATTATTATTATTATTATTATTATTATTATTATTATTATTATTATTATGCCATTATTGTTGTTGTATAGTAGTTTTCATAGTTTATGCTAGGCCTAGGCCTACTTGTTTTATTCTAATCCTTCATTCAAACGGAATCTCGATAATATCTGCGCAGCCAACATTTTTAGTAATATATATCGAAGCTACAGCATCCTATTTTCCTCACTGGTGTGAGCAGGTTCTCACTTAAAATATGTTCTTAACAACATGCTAGGCCTACTACCCAAGGCCTACAAGGCCCATGATAACAATAGCCTACTTTCTTTGTCGTTTAAGCTACGGTTCTCAGACCCACCCTCAGAAAAGCTAAGCATAGGCCAAAACGAAAGAAAACGCAAAAATAATGTGATGTGAAGCAACACATTTTAAGCAGATGTGTGTAGGGCACGTAGGGCCTATCCATTATCAGCGTCATCAAATAACCTCTAGCCTGTCTCAGAGCTCGAGGTCCATATAACACATAACATGCGTCTTTTTAAATTAAAATAGGCCTATATCATTACTCCAAACAGAGATCATTGTCTATGCTTTCTTATGCGACAGACCAGGTAGTAGCCTACTGCCAGCACCATTGTTATCAGAGGAACCACACCAGTATAAAAAAATTATGAAAATATTACGAAATATAGGCCTATATATTGCGTGTATTGTTAGATTTATATTATTACAAATATATTGAATTTTATTAGGCTATCTATACCAATTTTCTGCTGATTCAGTCTAGAATGACCTAGTATGGCCAGGTCACATCAGAATCACTCGCTAGGTGGCGTATACGTAATCCTCACCCATTATCCAATCAGTGCTTTACGCAAACGATATTGACAAATAGCTATAGGTAACAGGTAGGCTGAGCTAAATGGTTATTTCTTAATCCTATAAATTGTAGCGATAACTAGATATCATCACCTGAATTAAACAAAGATTCAAATCCGTTTTAAACAAATTGATGAACGCAGTTAGATTGTGCCCTTTCAATAACAAACTGGATTTTGAAGGCTAATTAATTAGATTGCTGTAATGCAGTGTGAAACTGGCATACAGTTGAATTTACCAATGTTTGTGTATGATACAGCCTAATATCCCCAAATGAATAGGCTGCCCACACCTTTAGATTAACACATTTTATTTAAAACTGCACTAATGCAATCCACTTTGCCAGAATGTAATTTAACTTGCATGATATTGTAAAGCCATGCAAAATGAAAACCCATCATTTTTTGCCTAAAAGTTGTCTGAATGTGTCACTGTCTTTGGTGTGAAGTTTAGCATGGAGTTTTCCCTTCTTTTAGAAACGACAATCTCTTTACTCTTTCTAACCTTTCTTCAGTCTTCCTAATCTATACCTCTATTAAACTAGCAAAGGCAGCCGGCACTTTTTTTTTTTTTTTTTAAACTATTCTCACCCGAGAATTTATTTTGTCCCTCTTCATAAGAGATGAAAAGATGAGGTTTCACGTCCATCAGATTGTCCAAATGCCCAGGAAGAATAACAATGGTGTTTTTTCCCTTTTCTTTCTCTTTTTTCAACTCGACTTCACACCCCGGGTATTCACAAAAACGCCCAACTGTTAGTGCACTTCCATTCAGCACAGCAGCCATGCAATCTGCCATCAGTTAGCCAGAGGCAAAATTAATAGACTCTAATGACCATTTGGATGTGAGAGGCAAAGGGGAACAGAGGAGAGGAGAGGAGAGAGAAGGAAGGCCCGGAGGGGGAGAGGGGAAGGGAAGAGGAGAAAAGGGGAGAAGAGAGGAGAAGACTGGGGAATGGGAGAGAAGGGAAGTGGCGGGAGAAAAAGAGAGGGTAATGGGAGAGAAGGGAGGAAGAGAGGAGAGGATGGAATGGAGAGGAGAGGAGTGGGGAAAGGGATAGAAGAGAGGGGAAGGAGAGATGAGAAGGGGAAGAGGAGAGGAGGAGCAAAAGGGAGGAGATGAGAAGACAGGGGAAGAGGAGAGGAGTTGAAGGGAGGGGTGGAAAGGGTTTAGGGGGCTGGGACTCCCAGTGAAAGCTATTAATTATATGCAAGAGGGGAGGAAGCCAGTGGACAGGGACTAATTTGTGTGTGTGTGTGTGTGCGTGTGTGCGTGCGTGCGTGCGTGCGTAAATGTATGGGAAGGGGGCGTGTCGTAGAAGGGAAACACAAGTAAAATGGGATGTTACCCATCAGTCTCCAATTTCAGAATTCATCCACCTCTCATGCAGAACTAATTTATCGTTAATTGTACTACATTCTTTACTCTGTATTCACAATAGTAGTGCAAAGGGACTGGCCACACTTGTGTCAAACCTAATATAGTGTATACTGGCTTAACGTATGGCTCATCTGCATGTTTTGAATGTCAGCTTGTTTCACACCAACCTACATTATAAGCCACCTGTTATGTCATCACTCCATCCAGGCCTATGGATGGATGGATGGATGGATGCCTGTGGAGAGATGGAGCAGAGCTTGGGGATGTGTGGTTGAAGTGCTTGGATGCATGAGGATTTGAAGCGTCCATAGCCTGTGAGTTTCACACAAACTTCTGCAGAGCACTGTCAGCAAGGGTTTGTTGGGTGCCTGAGGTATGGGGGGGTGGGAGGTTCTGGGGTAAGTGCCTAGGCAGCCCCCTCGATTGTTTCATCTGAAAAGGGCGACATCTGGCTGGGGGGAATCTCGGGAGGTGGTGGGTGGTGGTGGTGGTGGTGGGGGGTGGTACTCTCCAACTCAAGCCCATTAGGTCTGTCGGTCACTCAACAACTTCCAAGATTTCTTTCCCTCTCTTTCTTTCTTTCTTTCTTTCTTTCTCATCTGTCACAATCTCTCTCTCTCAACTTTTCATTCTTTCAGTCTCTTTCGCCCACTCCATTGCCTTTGCCCAGTCTCTCTCTCTCTCTCTCTCTCTCTCTCTCTCTCTCTCTCTCTCTCTCTCTCTCTCTCTCTCTCTCTCTCTCATCTTTTGAAAGGGACAAAAGCAGAGGAAGTGTAGTAAGCGGATAGATGAAAAGAATAGAGGAGGAGAGGAAGGTCTAGTCTGGGTCTGGGAAGTGAGCTCAGGGTTCCCCAGTGCACAAGGCCTATACCTAAATAAGACATAGTAAATACTAGGTAACACACCTGTAGTATCTTACCAAATAGTGCTGAATGTGTATGTAATTAATGAATACATTCATTCATAGGCTACATATCAGCTTGAGTAAAATCAAACTTGCTGCGTGCCAAGATTCATGTTGCTCTACAATTACGCATTACTCAATTAAGGTGTAGATTAAGATGGCACCTTAACCTTTACCAACCATTGGAGCCAGGGGACTAGCCTGGCCCTCATGGAGACCCTTCGCGCTTCGTGCATCTTCGTTAAACTTCATGACCTCGCTCTTGAGAACCAGGTTACCAGCGGACGATGAATTTAGTCGTTCATCTGCAGTAAAATAAAATAGTGTTAATTCAACACTAAGAGAGTACTCACGGGCCATAGGCTACTGGAGTCTGGAAGAAGTTAAGTTGACTCCCTCAGTGTTGCATTAACGCTGTAAAATTGACTGTGCACTGTCTGTGCAAAGGTCAAGTGGCATCCCCGTGTCCCCACGTAATCAGGCCTGCCAGATGAGTTTCCGAGGGACATCTATCTAAACCAGACTAATTTGAATGTCAATGACAGGGATATCTTGTGCCAAGTGCGCAAAAAGAGATATCATTTTCGACGAGCTTTGCGCACGCAAACGCGGTCGGGTAAATGAATCACACACATTGCCCGTGATTGAATATACTTCCTTTTACATTAGACTATGTTTTTGTTTTCTAAACCATTGTGTTGTATCCCTAGTTAAATAGTAGCTAATAATAGTTTTCTATATAACGCTATAACAGGCCTATCGTGGAAGCGATTTAGATATATTTAAGATGTAATAATTATCTAAACCCTTTAGTTTCTTGCAATCCATATAGAAGAGTAGAGTATCATGTATTGATCCCAGGGGTAAATTAAGGTAGCCTTAGCCTATCTTAACCGGCTTAAAATTGTATCTACCCTTACTTGATCATCGGATAATCCAATTCTGAAATATTTCATAAGGACGCGCGCGCACACACACATCCACAGCCTCCAAGGGCAACTCGTGAATTAGTTCCTTCTAAAATATCCTTACGATGTTTTTTTTCTTTGTGTGTGTGTGTGTGTGTGTGTGTGTGTGTGTGTGTGTGTGTGTGTGTGTGTGTGTGTGTGTGGTTTTTTTTATTTTATTTTTATTTTTTACTAGAGTAGCCCAACAAAAGTAGTGAGTAGTGACTTGAGGTGTTGGAAGAATGTTCGGAATAGTTTTACGCACAATAAATCAACCATGTAATCCCGATCATTCATATACTTCCACATCATTTAAGTATTTTCCAAATGTATGGATCCATTAATTTATTACTTCAATGCAATAGTTCGATATAGGGTAGCCTAACTGATATCCCACATCAACACTTCTGTAGGTATGGTCTAATACAGGTCTAAAAAGAAATGGCATGGAGGACAGACTAGGGAAAATACATCATTACTACATCGTAATACGACGAATAGGCTAAATGTTGCTTGTCCTTAAGCCATGCATTAGAGAGGGATATAGGTTAATGGTTGGTTAGAGAGAGGGCGCATGTAATGCCGATTTAACATCCTACAAAATGGCTGTAATTTGCGCCTCGCAGCATCCTTTGCGCATGCTCTCCACACCTCTGTCACGGAGTCGATGGCAGGTATTGAGGTTGGCGAATGACAAGCCCTTTCTCAAAAGCCTGTGTGATCTTTCGGTCATAACAACGTTTGGAGATGTTCACCGTGAGAAGAGGACTAGAGTAGCCTTGTCAGAAACCATTTGACATCGAGAGAATCAAACATAGCCTACTTGCTGTGCGCTCTGTTGTGTACCAGCGTGGGTTCCGGTTGATTTCTTGCAATTATTCATTCATGTGCGAATAGTTTCGAAACACAAGTACTTGGATTCAGCGAGAACATCTTTCCGTGAAGTCATTTTGGAAATACCGCTACGGACGTGCAAGGTATGGATTTCAAAGGATCGTACAAATTACGTTAAGTTGCACTTCAAGGATTTTTTACGGACTGTTGCTGAACTGCTGGGCACAACCTGAATCTCTGCACTGACAGCGAGCCTAATTCGTTTCAAGGTATTGAGTGTATGCAACTTTATAGAAATGTTTCAACACAACAAAAAGTGTTTTACCATTGAATCACTCGTCGGTAAAGATGCCAATTCCTCGACATCTGGGGACGAGCCAATCAGACCTACAGCGCTGAGATTGACAGAGTCAGTTCACCCGGCGCCCTTTGGGACATGCTTCCAGAATTCCGGCAGGACCTTGTACAGTAGCCCGGAAATGATGTTCCAAGATCCAGGCGCGCACGCTACGAATCCCGCTCTGTCCCTCCACCATCTCCAGATCCCATCACAGCATTTCTTCAGCCCTCATCAGAGAGACACCTTAAACTTCTATCCCTGGGTCCTGAGAAATCGATATCTTGGACACCGGTTCCAAGGTTAGTGAATTTAAGTCTCATCTCTTGCCTTCTTGCAGATTGTGTACAATAATGCATCAATCACTGTTGTGGTCCAGTGGTGAAACTGATGCTGGTTAGTCGTGTGTGCAGGTGTGTGTTGATATTTGTTCTGCACTTAACTGTAGTTGGTGTGACATTATCTCGCTGTATTATTTTGCACCTCTTGAGTGAAAGGCCCAGAGCGAGCGTCCTGTTTCCTCCAGTTTACATGACACAATAGCATATTTGCCACATTAAATTGCTATGTCGTGCGCGGCGCTTACATTTGTGTGACAGTGTGGAGAATTGCAATTGGCCTGTCGTAGCGACAAGAATCATGCATGTAGTAAGAGTAAATTGTCTTGCCCAAACTTGCCGAAATCATGGAAAGGTCGGTGTACATTTGGCGGCCTTTTTTTTCTTCCAAAATGATAGGCCCTAGTGCAGGCCTTTTTTTCAATGGGACGAAATATATTGTCATCACAATAGTTGTTTTTATAGGTTTATATTTGTGTCATATGGTACAAAACTTATTTAGATTAGCCTACTCGGACAGTTAGCAATGAAAAGTAGAACACACGCACCCACGGCAGAAAGCATCCACGAAACCATAGTAGCCTATTGTCATTGTTATAAACCAATAATAAACACATTTTCGTCCATACTTCCTTTGGAGATAAATTACTCCTAATATTAGACTCAATGTGACACATTGGGTGTCAACAAAGTAGACGGCATATTAATATAAAACGACTGTAGTGGATTTAATTGCGACTTGTTTTCCCGCATTGGCTACAAATAATAGCCTTATTACAAATATTATATTGTGGTTTTAAGTGAAAAGAACGAGACGGGAATGTAAATAAATAACGTTTACAGAGGGCATGTGTGTCTTTTGATTTGTGCTATGCAATAAAAAAAAAAACGTTTGTTTTCTCTCAAGTAGCCTATAATGTTATAAACTAATTAGGCAGAAATAACATGATCATTACGCACGGGAAGTGGCAACAAAAAAGGAAAGAAATTGATAGATGAATTTAGATAAACATACACTGAATAAATTATGAATCTAAATATGTGAAAAATGCAAGTTTTTTATCATTATTTCTACTCATGCTTTAGAAGTTAAAAAGCGCGACCATTTTTAATGAAAAAAATTAAGTTATTTGGATGGTGTACTGAGGAAAATGATCCATTGCTTGTTTGAGGATTAAAATGTTTTTTTTTAATGAATTATTACTTGTTTTGGGTTAGAATAATGACACATGTAGTCCTTAAGACGCAGAAAAATAAATAAATAAATAAATAAATAAATGCATGTCACTTAATTCTTATTTTCAAGCTATTGTCAAGAAGAATATGGACAAGTTGTCACACAGTAATTCAATTTTTTTAGCCAGGCATTGTGTTGTTCGAAGACAAATTATTTCTTGATTTGTTTTGTCTGCTTTGCTTACTCAACCATTTCCAGATTTCACCTGCAGTGACAATTATTCATGCACTGAGACTAAGGAAAGAAAAAAAATGATATTAACTGGTAGAAAACAATCTTAAAACTAACCAAACAACAACAACAAAAATAGATAAAAAGAATTGTGATTAGGAGAGTTCAGAAACTTTTCCTCTGCTCTGCACATTTGTAATGACATTGTTTTCTGCCTTTCGCCGGCTCTTTGACAAAGGGGGAGAAAGATCCTGAGGAGTAACTAATACAGGAGGTCTCATTAACCAAGCAATTTGTTAAAGCAGGCAGACCAATAACGCTTGACAGACAGACACACATTCTCTCTCTCACACACACACACACACACACCACACACACACACACACACACACACACACACACACACACACACACACACACACACACACACACACACACACACACACACACACACAGAGATCAATAACGCTGGACTTGCTGTGCTGAAGGCCAGTCATGTTGAGTCAGAGAAAGGCGTTTGCCCTCATGAGACCCAATCATCCCCTCCTCAGGTGTGCTCACACACACACACACACACACACACACACACACACACACACACACACACACACACACACACACACACACACACACACACACACACACACCTCTGTCTCTCTTGCTTCCTCCCTCACTAACTCGCTCACTCCCTCACCCACTCTACTCACCTGCCCCTCAGGCTAGCCTGCAGGTAAAGTGGTGGTGGTGTTGGAGTGGAAGTCAGAGGTTGTTGTGACTATTGCTAAGATCCGGGATGGAGAGACCCCCTCCCCACCTCACCTCACCTCACCTCACCACTTTTCTTTTTTTGTTTGGGACTCAAGTCAGTGCAGGTGTCCAGTAATCTTGAACACTGCTGCTCGGACTGGGCTAAGCTCAGCCAGCACCCACCCCACCCCAACCACACACACACACACACACACAGACACACACACACACACACACACACACACACACACACACACACACACACACACACACACACACACACACACACACACACACACACACTTTACTGGCTTACCTGTAAGATGTGTCCCTCCGTATCTCTCTCTCTCTCTCTCTCCCTTTTGTGTCACATAAACTGGCTAATGGTGTTAATGGCCTTTTAGAGGCTGGAGTTGACTTCCTGGACTGTTTGGGGTTCCGTCTGCCTGTCTGCTTCCGTCTGCCTGTCTACTTGTCTTGTGTATGGGGCATCCTCATGCATTCATGCATCACCCCACATCACACAAAGCAAAAGTGATGGGGATCGGGGGGTCTCCGATCTGCGAGGGGGACACGTTTAGTAAAACATATGGCCTCGCCACGGGACGCATTCCTAAGCACATGGCTCTGTTGTGACTCGGGCGCCACGCGGGTCATGCAGAGGCGCCTTGCCC
>NC_085879.1:9385292-9392792 GCF_034702125.1 Engraulis encrasicolus
CAAAGAAACTGTTCAGGTCGTTTAGCAGAGAGGTGTTGTTGTCACAGCTTCGTGGTGCAGGCTTGTAGTCTGTGATGGCCTGTATGCCCTGCCACAGGCTCTGTGCATCTCTGCTGTCTTTGAAGTGTGTTGTTATTTTGTCCAAGTATTTTTTGCTTTCCTGATGCCCTGGGACAGGTTTGCTCTTGCTGCTTTTAGGCCAGCTACGTCTCCTGCTCTGAAGGCTTTGTCTCTGGCCCTCAGCAGTCTGTGAACGTCTCCTGTGAACCATGGCTTCTGGTTGGCTCTGGTGGTGATGCGTTTTATTTCTGTAACATCATCAATGCATTTTGTGATGTAGGAGGTCACAGTGTCTGTGTACTCCTCAATGTCAATGTGGTTGCCGTGGGTGGCAGCTGTTTTGAACATGTCCCAATCTGTGGTTTCAAAGCAGTCTTGTAGTCGTGACACACGGATCCCTCTGGCCATTTTCTCACCTCCTTCAGAGCTGGTTTGGTGAGTTTTACCTTTGTCTGTAGGCTGGCAGCTGCAGTAGCAGAATCGTTAGGTGGTCTGATAGGCCGATGTGGGGGATGGGCTTTGCCTTGTATGCTCCTTGTTTTGGGGTATAAACAAAGTCCAGGGTGTTTTGTCCTCTTGTTGGAAAGTTAACATGTTGGTGAAATTTTGGAAGAACTGTTTTGAGATTTCCGTGGTTGAAATCTCCCATGACCACTGTGAAGGCATCTGGGTGTGCATCTTGTTGTTCACTGATTCCCCGATGCAGCTCGTTCAGTGCCTCGCTTCTGGCGCTGGTGGTATTGCTAGGAGCGAGGTAAACTGCGACCAGTAGAATGGCGGATATTTCTCTTGGTAGATAGAAGGGTCGGCACTTGATGATCATGAACTCCACTAGTGGAGAGCAGTGTCTCTGTACCACCGTAGCATTTTTGCACCAAGCATCATGTGCATGCATATAAATGTACATACACACACGTGCACTCTGACACAGACATACACACATATTCTACCACACTTGCATGCATACACACAAACACACAACCAGATGCACACACACACACACACACACACACACACACACACACACACACACACACACACACACACACACACACACACACACACACACACACACACACACACTCCCTCATTCTCGGGAACACTCAAGACATTTTTGTGTTAAGATGTCTCTATTGTTTTGCTTTTCCTGTCCTCCTCCCCTCTTCCTCCCCCAACCAACTGTTTTTTTTCCCTTCTTGTTCCCTCTGATGTTCAAAGGCGTTTCAGCACGCCAGCTGAAATGACTTGTCAATGACAGTCCGGTGACAGAAAATATGCACTCTTTCCGCAGCTCCACTCAAATACACACCTTATTAGGACGGGATTGCTAAACTTGTGCAGGTTTCCAATCCCTCTTCCTATCTCTGATGGAGATGTTTCTGACTGCTTTTGACAGGTAGTAGGCAGCAGTTTCGGCCGGGGTGTTTATATGCATGCACAAACACAGGTACACACTGCTGAAATTGGAACACAGACAATACATAGAAATACATGCTCAAAAATACTTAACTTACTTAAAAAATACTGATGAACACACACACACACACACACACACACACACACACACACACACACACACACACACACACACACACACACACACACACACACACACACACACACACACTTACATAGACTCACACACACACTTACATAGACAATACACACACAAGACAAAAAATCATCATGAGCGAGAAAATTCCACCATAAATCTGTGTGTGAAGTAACATGTGATATTATCATTATTGCCCGTTTTTTATCATTTAAGAAATAATAAAACAGATTGAGTTGATGCTGCTCATCTGAACAAGCTGATTATCTAGCTGTGGAAGTCGGCCTGAAAGACCTCGGTTCCAAGCCATTGTTTGCAGATGAAAGGTTGGTTTCCATTGCCCTGAAAGAAACGCTAAGTCCGCAAAGCCTTCCGCTAATCCCCCTTTTATAAAAGCACTGATGCCATTAATGCCCCTTTGTGTACCGCAAACGGTACATCTTTATATTTTGTTAGGGTTTCAAAAAGGGTCGACATGACATGCATGCTCAAGGGGACCTTTGTGGGGCCCAAAAGATAAAAAAAGAAATAAATCTGTTTTAATTAGCAAATTCAATTAAGTTTATCCCAGAAGCTCTTGAAGACTTGTCTGTTTTTTTTTCCAAATCCAAACTAGAAAGTTCCAGGAAGTGTTATATACTGGGCCTAAGCGGTTGTGGCAGTGCAGGATCGGTGCATGCCCCCTTGCAGTGTCACTTTCTCCCATTGTACCCATTACCTCGGAAACAACAAGACCATTAGTATAATTGGTGATAAGTGAGCGCCTCGATAAGGTCTATTTGGCTAACCATCCCCTGTCTGCTATGAAAATACGGCAGCCGTGCGACTTGCACAGTGGGCCCACAGTGTGTGCTACTGCGTGCGTCCCATCTGAGATGGCAGCAGTAGGAGCCCTTGTCACGAGGATGTGATCTGCAGACCAAACAGGCTGGAGTCAAATGATGGGGAAATGATTGTTTGTGCGTGGAGAAGATGTGAAGTACGGCTCTGTGCTTGTTTGCATGCTATTGACGCACATTTTTCTGTTGTCGTGTGCAGCTGAGGTGAGCGATGACATTTGGGGTTTTGGGAGCACCCATCGGTCGATCAGTGTGGAGGGGACGGTTGGTGGATGCACCAATCTCTGCTTTTGCGTGCCATCTGCATCCAACGATCCCCTCTTTTGCCTGAGCGTGATTGCGGTTGCTTGTTAAAGCGTCCCCTTTCTTTCTCCCCTCTCCCTTTTCAGAAAATATGCACAATTGGCGGTCGGGTAGGAAAAATCAAACTGCCATTTGCTTATGTAAAATGTTTTTTTCTTTCTCTCTTCCTTCGCTTTCTTATAAGTGATTTTAATACGTGATGGAGGGGGGGCCCTTGGAGTGCCAGATGGTTGTCTGCGGTGCTACGCAAAGTCACGCGCCCATAAACCGAAAATTAACGACATTTTACTGCCTCTTCTCTTGTCCTGAATGCAATCGGGGACAAGATGCATGGCATTTCGATTTGCTTAACTGCCACTGTCATTATATTCTGCTGCCAATTTATTCATCGCCCGTGCTCTTTGCATCCCCCCGCGACTAAGATTATTTACCTAGGATTTTTCGGTGAATTGCTACAACTTAAAGGCCTTGCATTTGTATCCAAATGAGCCTAATACCTTCTCCTCATGACTGCATGAGAGGAAAGATGTGTTGCTTTCAAGGCAGGAGTTACAGTTGCAGTGATGCTGACAGTTGCAGTGACAATGGCTTCTTTACTATGGATAAAAATAGGGTTATGGAAATCTTATTCATCCTGAAATGTGTACTAACTGACTTGCATGCAATGCATCCCTTTCCCAGGCAGGTTTTTTTTCCATCTGTATGGAATAACATGTAGGCCTGTGTCAAAAGGGCTGTAAGTGTTGTTTTAAAATATTCTGCAGAATGTGTCCATCACAATATTGGACGAATTCGAAAAGTTAATGTTAGATATGAACTTGTATCTTGTGTGTTATATGTACTTTGTAAATTATATTGTGAATATTGGATGTAAAAGTATCGGGATTCAATTGAACACATAAAATAGATGTCACGTTATTATGTGTTTTTACAGGCAGGACCACACTGTGTAGTGGAACTGTGCTTGTCAGTGTGCTGACACATGGACATAAATCAGTAGACATAATATTATTTATAGTGCTGCTCACTGGTGACTGATGCAACCATCTGCACATGTAACCAGGAAGAAATGCCCTGTCATAACACGCTTAAAGGAAATAAAAACTCACTTGGATCGTGCGGACAAATGTTCAGACGAATTTTCCTTGAACATTAAAAAATACAGTTAGAAGCAAAGGAGACAGAATTCAAAATGTTCACTTATGTACTGAACAGAGTTGTTTGAAACATTTTTCTTCAATATTTACAAAATGTACAGTAAGATGCAAAATATAGTACTTAGTTCGATATAAGTGTACTGACACTACAACCACCGTTCTCGCCCTTCTCTCTCTGCCCTGTAATACTAGGTGAATAAAAGTGCCTTGATATTTGAAGAGTTCAAGTGCAAAATGTTTTATGTGCCATTTTAAGAAATCTGTATAAATTGTTTTTTTTAAGTGATATTACCCATCTAACAAGAGCCATTTAAATTGTATGTATGATACAACCTTTCAAGCCAAATCAACAAAAGATGGAGTATTTTTTTTAGAAATACATACATTTCAGTACATTCATGAGAACACTTTGAGGTTTTTGCATCTGAACTTGTATTCATCCTTTTTCTTTCTCTCTATCCCCATCTTCTCCTCTTTCATTGTGTACTTTATTAAACTAAATACTATTTTGTCAGCAGATAAATCACACATTCATGACGAATTATATTTGTGGAATTTGATATCTTACCATTTGACTTATTGTTGCGACCACCATCAGCCCTCCATAAGTCTTTGCCCTATCCTACATAAATAAAGAAGTTGGTGTCTATAGGTGACTATATTTGAAGAATTTCAGTTCTGAAACTCAACATCACCCTATTCTCTCTCTCTCTCTCTCTCTCTCTCTCTCTCTCTCTCTCTCTCTCTCTCTCTCTCTCTCTCTCTCTCTCTTCTACTCTAGGAGAGGACAGCAGCCCAGAGAACCTGCTCCTGCACGGGCCGTTCTCCCGCAAGCCCAAGCGTATCCGCACGGCCTTCTCGCCGTCGCAGCTGCTACGTCTGGAGCGTGCTTTTGAGAAGAACCACTACGTGGTGGGAGCCGAACGCAAACAGCTGGCCAATGGCCTCTGCCTCACAGAGACACAGGTGAGGATGGAGGAGATGTCACACACACACACACACACACACACACACACACACACACACACACACACACACACACACACACACACACACACACACATACACACACACACAGACAGGTGAGAAGGTAGGAGACTTCATGCGCATGGTTGTGAAATAGTATACCAACACACACAGGAACAGGAGACGACACACTCACATGCTTGTGTATATAAGTACACACATGAAAGAGATGCACACAAAAACAAACACATACAAACACACACTTGACTGAGTCAGGTGAGGGGTGAAGAGACGATACACATATGCTTGTTTACCAACATGCAGCTACACACATTTGCATCCATAGTGTATCCTCATATACACAGAAATAAACACACACACACACACACACACACACACACACACACACACACACACGCACACACACACACACACACACACACACACACACACACACACACACACACACACACACACACACACAAACACACAAACACACAAACAGAGTCTAGCAGCCCAGTGTTAAATAGAGTTGTATAAGTGATGAAACATGAGTGAGACAGAAGAAGTGAGAATTAGGGGTGCATGTGCTCATCACACAGTCCAGGCCAGTACAGACTGACAAATGTGTCGAAAAGTGAGATCGTTAATGAAATACGAAAAAAAAGAGAGAGAGACAGAGGTTCACACACGGAAATAGATGTCCACTCATAAACAGAGTGATAACGGTGGTGAAAAGTGAGTGATAAAAAGAGAGAGAAAGAGATAGAAAGAGAGAGGGAAATAGTGGGGTGCAGGTTGCTGTGGCAAGCCCACATTCCTGTGCTCTGAGACGGCTGTGTGGCCTGTCAGTTGGGGCCCCTGAGTCATCCATCCCCAAGGCACCACAGTCCTGGCCCTGCCACCGCACAACACTACACTACACCACAATAATACACTTCAACCATGATGCCACGCCTGGCTGTTAAACAGGGTTTTCATCACTCTTCATTCACTCTTTATGGGAGCCACTGCTCTCTTTGTGTCTCTTCTTTTTGATTTCTTATTTGTCACACCCTACCAGTAGCCCGCTAACGATAGCGTTCATTGAACTGATCTGAACTAACTAAACAATGGTTGAGCATAATCACTATTTCCTATTGTACCCTAATAACCTTACCACGTATGCCGTGTCTGGCAATTAAACAGGGTTTCATCCCTCCTCTTTCAAGTTGGAGCCTCTGCTCTGTGTGTGTCTTCTTTTTATTCTCTCTTTTTCGTCCCACATGCGTATCAGTTGAAACATGAAGTACACAACACAGCACATGGTTCCATCACTACCCACGTCAGAGCCTCTGGACCGTATCTTTTCTTGTGTTGTCCCAAATGACTACTCTTGTTCTGTGGAAATGGGCTGCGTTGTCATTGACGTCGTGTCCGATTAATTAAATTTGAACAGTGACTAACCGTATTCAACATTAAAAATCAGGTGAGCAGGCATTAAACACTGTAAAACATTACAAGCTAGTTAAATGCAAAAAGATAAAGCTATTACACTTTAAAACATTGCAGCCAGTTAAATGTGGAAAAAGTAAGTTGCTCTGCTGCTTTAATTTTGTAAGTTAACTCAAATTGAGACTTAACTCAACGTAATGCTTTCTCAAGTTTAGTTAACTTACAAACATAAAGCAGCAGGGCAACTTACTTTTTCCACATTTAACTGGCTGCAATGTTTTACAGTGTAATAGCACAAGGCATTGGTGTGAATTTCCTACTAATGCCTAATAACTATGGCCCGTATACCACGCCTGGCTGTTAAAACATGGTTTCATCATTCTCCTCCCTGGAGCCTCTGCTCTGTCTGTGTTTCGCCCCACACCAGTCAACTAACGGATGTGTTGGACTAAAATTACAGGAATGTGGTGTGTGTGCCATGAAGGTTTCGTATGCCTTTGCAATAGGATGAAACATACAGCAGTGTACACTTACTGTATGTGTACCTAGGCTTGCGTAATTAGCACAAAGGTTAAGGAAAGGAAAGCGTGAGTGAAGAGATGGTGAAATACTCATGTCACATAAACGTTGTATATCATGTTTACACTATGACACATTCTAAAGCCCGTTTGATTAAACAATTGGTTTAGTGAAGAGGCAATCCAAGAATTTTCACAAAGATGTCTGAGCTTTATTGTAATGGACTATAATAATTGATTATAACCTGGTCACATTGTGTGTGGGCCGGGGTGTGAAACATGTCATAGTTATGCAGAATAAAACTTGGCCATGTTTGTGCGGTGAGCAAAAGCTAAGCATGCCCTCATATCACATCATTAGTGACTTGTGTGAAGGTCAAGCATGCTAGACATCCTGTTCCTGTGATTTACAAGCGTCTTGTCTGCATTCTTAGATCTGAAACTGGAGATATACTGTAGACATGAAATGCCTTAAGACTACCTCAAAGCATTTCAGATCATTTGCATAAATTGACAAAGGTTATAAGGCGACATTTTATTTTATGACACAAAGTACTTTATGACAAAGGGTCTTTCTCAAATGCAAGGCCAGTGTCCTTCCAAGTGTATCAGCCTAATTAGTCACGCCCAGTGATTGGATACTTTTTGGTGAACTCTACAGAATATCCAAT
>NC_085879.1:9400292-9445292 GCF_034702125.1 Engraulis encrasicolus
TTTTGGATGTGCATTCAAGAGAGCAGGGCTTTCCATCATAAATTGAAGTGTATCATCATTGCTGCAGTCAGAAGCCTGGGGTAGCTGTTGACAGGAGGGTATGTGGGTTGGGCGGGCAACCTGGAATTGGAGGGGGGGTGTTAGGACTGCAGGTAGGGAAAGTCCAGACTAACTAACACTGTCTGCAATGGGGCTGTTTTTTGGGGGGTTCTTCTTTCTTTTTGCAATGGTGGTGAAGAGGGTAGGACTAGGAGGCTGCCAACCCTGCACACGTGCTAGACAGGGGGTATATATCTCCTCGTAAAAAAGGATGATGATTACCCCTCCACCACCTCCATGGTTAGGGGGCAAGAGTGTTCATTGCTAGCCTGTGTGTGTGTGTGTGTGTGTGTGTGTGTGTGTGTGTGTGTGTGTGTGTGTGTGTGTGTGTGTGTGTGTGTGTGTGTGTGTGTGTGTGTGTGTGTGTGTGTGTGTGTGTGTGTGTGTGTGTGTGTGTGCGCGCGCGTGCATGCGTGTGTGTAGAATTCCACAAAACCAGTCTGTTTTTTTTGCAAAAGCTCAGTTTAACCCTATCCAGACCGGGCTTTTTTGGCATTCCTGGGACCGGGGGGGGGCTCTTTTGGCCCCCACCTCATAACTTAGGAACCGAATGGCGTATGACCACCAAACTCGGAGGAGATGACCGTCAGCCCAAAATCTATGATTGACATCAGTTTGGTGTCATTATTGGGTATTATGACGTCATTATGACGTCACTTCCTGGTTTTATTGCCCAAAATGTCACCGTGATGTATTTTCCATCTAACTTGGGTAATGCACATCAATTGTAGTTATTATGTGCATCAGACCACTTCAAATGTAGACAAGGGTTTCTGATGCTAATGAAAATGTAAAAAATATGAAAAATTGTGTGACAAAATCACGTCGTAGATATGGCAAAGCGGCTTCAGTTTCGTATAACATAGCCGCAAGCATTCAGCCCTCAACAACAGGATATATTATTACCAAATTTGCAGGCCATGATCTACATAAGACATACAAGCAATGAGAAATAAAAAGAAGAAATAAAATTGAGCTGAAATTTGCATTGGGAAAGGTAAAAGTAGGTATTTGATGATGTCATCAAATTAGCATAAATTAGCATAAATTAGCAACATTTTATAAAAAATAATTTAGCAAATATTATATTTGGTTAAGTTATGCTAATGTAATGGAATAACTATACAATAAGTAGTACGCAATAAGGAGGGTACACTGATGAGACTCAGATCAGTGATTTTCTGTCAGACGTACCTGTCAGAAAACCGTTGCCATGGCAACAACAAAAATGATAAACCTAATCTTTTGGTATCACACTGAAGCCAACTTCATTTTAGGAAAAGTCACAAAGTTTCGGAGTCATAGCTTAAGTCATTCAGGAGTTATACGATGTCAAAGTTGGTGCGGGCACTTTTAGCCCCCCCCCGGTCTGGATAGGGTTAAAAGCCAACCTAAGTATACCCAAGTATAGACCTGATGATGACATTACACTCAAAATGTGTAATAATAAACAGAGTTACGTCTATTTCGGGGCATTATCATTTACCTATTGACTTTGGTAAATGATAATGCCTTTTTTTGTTTTGCATGTTCCTGTGCCTTCTCTTAACAGCACATAGAGTAGAAACGGGTAGCCTTCTTGGAATAAATTGATTTTTTTGTGTGCACTATGGTGTGTGGTGTTACAATGACACTTTCATGTATGCTCACAGTATAGCATAAATGGACAGCTAACTTTGCTCATCCGTAACCCTATATAACTATGTGCACTAACTATGCTTATCCAGGTCGCCCACAATTTGTATTTTGCTGCACTTTGTTTGTTCTTCTATTAGCCTACCTGCTGTACACTGCTGAACTCTGTATTCCTATTCCCCCAAGCTATATGCTCTCTCTTTCAGTCACTTTGAATAAAAGTGTCTGCTAAATGCAATGTAACACAAGGACAAAGTGCGCAGTGCAAGTCAAGACACCTCTGTCATGCCGACATAGCCTTCCCATTGAGCTGTGAGGTACTAGGGTCAGGGTTAGGGTTGGGGTTGGGGTTGGGGTTTGGATATCTGTTTGGGCTATATTAATAAAGAGGTTGCCGGCCGCTCATTTTGATGAAGCAACACATTTGCACCTCTCCTCACTGGTGAACGGAGCAAATTGGCTGCTTTTTTGTGAACACTATAATGACTTGGTTCAATGAAGTCCAATTCTGTATGGTTTTCAAAGAGACTAAATAGTCATATGCACAAAGGCAACAACTTTTGCATCTGCCATGGAAGCAGATCAGTGTGGTAAAATGTTAAAGAGTGGATTTGTGGCGTGAAATTGTTCTGCGTCTGATGATACCATGACAAAAACCCAGAGTGATTTACTACCCAAATGATGTGATAATGACAGGTTGCCAAGTCTCAGGAGCTAGTTAGTCCGTTTTTATGGACTGGAAAAGCTTGTTTCCTCCGTTGACACCTGTTTGCCGCCCTCTGATTGGCTGCGGGGCACTTGAGGGAAAGGAAAGCAGGCACACAATTATAGGGTTCCGTCAGTCAAGTCTAGAGTTGTAATTGATTGGTTCCAGTGAATAAGCAGGAGAAAAGGTGACTGATTAATAATGTGTCATAAAACATCTACGATCATTCTTGGTTATCAAGGTGACGCCAGAGGAAAAAGCTTTGCTGACCATAACACTGAATTTTACTTATTTGCTACTTGCTATGTTGATAATGTTAGTAAATGCAGTCATGTTTTTGATGATAATGGAAATGTTGTTTGCATCCTGAGTGGAAATGACTGGACATTTTCACGACTTTGGTGACAGGGCTGTGACTACGCCCGCCCTGTGTCGAGAAGGCTGAAACTGGCGAGTCTGCAACTGGTGCTTAAGAAGCAGACGAACAAGGGTGTTGTAGGTAGTCATTATAGAACCAAATACACTTCGTAAAAAGCCAACCCATTTGCCATCACAATGTCCCCGAACACGTTTCAATAATTCATGGGCCTATGCAAATCCATTAGCATGCAAGACATACTAATTATTTGTCCAGCAGCATGTTAAGGTCAAATAGGAAAATTAGCAATACAGCATCTTCAGAGTTTTGGTGTTTGCAGTTAGGCCTACAACACAACACACACCAGGGAGCAGCCGCCCATCCCGCCCGCTCAACTTGGACTGACAGTTGACAGACCGATATCCTCCTCGCTTTGTTTATGTCACCATCAGTTTTAGCAACAGTTTTATGCTCCTCTCACACAGACCTGTGACTAATTAAAGTCAGCTCCACATGTAGCCAAACGCCATTTCGTATGATGGTGGTGCCTGGTGGTGGGTGTAAAATTACCATCGACATTACAGTATCATATCACGCCGATGATTAATAAACATTGATGAGGCGTGTGCTTGCCAACGCCTCTCTCTCTCTCTCGCTCGCTCTTTCCCTCCTCTCTCTGTCTCTCTCCCTCTCTCTCTCTCCTCCAGCCTAAGCTGGATGCTGACTCGCTTCCCCGCCACCGACACTTTCCAGACGGCGACAATCAACACTCGACAGCAGGTTTCTCTCGATGTGATTATGGCATCACTGCCTTCATTTGACCAGTGCATCAAAAGTGCACTGTGTAATATGTGGCCAGAGTAGATATTGCAACGTTACTCATTGAAACTGCATGCTTATTGCTCAATTTAGTCTTTTCATGAATAGGCCTATTTACTAAATAACAAACCAATATTTACTAGTATGACCAAAGTACAGTAAGCTTTGCAGCTAAAAATGCCTATTTCTGGAAATTCAAAATGGCGGACCATAGAGAAGATCCCCCTTTTCATGTATGAAGAGTGTAAATTTCCCAATAAATAGGCTACTCAGAATTTGATGGTGGTAGTAAGTAGGCTACTTGTTAAAAAAAGGTAGGCCTAACACTTGTAAATGGGCAGAATAAATTCTGGAAGTGAACTACTAAAAATCTTACACAGTGCACCTTTAAGGGCTAACACACTGCTTCGCTGTTGGTCTGAGTGACCTACAGTTGTTGCCAGGTAGACCTGACTAAATGTGGCTGAACGGGCTAGAAATGGATGTGCGTAAATTCTGCACAGGCAAAACATGGGAATCAAGAGTCCTTCACAGGGCCTACAAAGTGCTAGATAAGCTAGCAATCAAAGAACCTAAAGAATGTCATGTTAGCTTTTGTCCTCCTGGGTGGGTAATCCAAACTTCCTCACCTCATGAAGGCAAAAAATAAGCCCGTGATTGAAATAAGTTTATCTGTTCCATCTCTGCAGTGCAGCCCACAGTAAATGTGTTTTCATTGTGAATCATCTCTAAGGGATCATTGTGCAAAACTGAGAACTGATAGGGCCTATCAGTGTCTTTTAATGGCTACTGAGAGTAGATAAAAGGATTGAAATATGTAGTGTTGTTTTTCATCTTCTTCGCAGAGTGCATGGTGTAGCAGCAAGTGTCTGGTAGCCATATGAAAAAGCAGAAGCATTTGCCTCGAGTGGATATCCAAGGTGATAATCTGAGAGATATCGTGTGAGACACTGTTTTAGTATCTAACACTTGTTTCACAATGCTCACTAATTGCTGTTTGACGAAGAGCAAGAGGTGGTTTGAGCGCGCGGGGCCTGGGGTTAAGAGCAGCGTTCCGTGCACGTGGGAGAGAAAGAGCGCGCCTCCTTGGCATTCCCCTCCTCGCATCTTTCTACCCCACCCGGCTGCCTTGTAAAATTCCACTCCGTGCCTTTTAATGATGTGCTGTTACCTTTGTGTCGTCTGAGGAAAACTAGCGTTTAAACATCATGATTTTGGAAGTTAAATTGGAGAAGTCAGGGCGGGTCCTGACTAAATTGCCCATTAGTTTGCGGCATTTGAAGTTCTAAACGCATGTGTGGAGGAGTAATTTCTGTGAAAATGGCACATCTTGTACCTGCTTTAAGCAACAAACATTGACAGCCTGGCATTTTAATGCCAATGTTAATAGGTCCCCGGGGTGCTTTAGCCTTCTTAAATCATACTATTAATATCAATATGCTCGATAAATGGTGAACGAAACTCAAGGACTGACTGACAGAAAGTTTAACGAGCTGAATGCATGGCACTGAGCCATCACACAACACTTGCATCGCTGCTTAAAAACTCACTCTTTCTGGCGAGGAGGACGTGTGGTTCGTTTACGCCGAGGACGTGGGTAATTAATTTCCTTCTAAACAGTGTAGTTCTTATTCAAACGAGACACATTCTTCATTAGCACACCTGTGCTTTGCTGCCTCATTAAAATCAGAAACCTGTAAATTTGTACATCCGCAGAATGTGGCTATGTTACCAAATATTGAATAAGGTAACACTGTGTTAATTAATGTTATAGCGGGAGAGGGGGATTGACATGGAGTAATTTGCATACCTTGCGCCAAAATACACACGGGGGAAGTGTCAGAAGAGAAGATGCGCTGTAGTTTGGGCCTTCCGTTTGTGTACATTAGGTTGCATGAAAATGGCTTGGAGGGTGAAATGTTTTTGTGTTTTTGCATGCCCACAGGTCTTTTTCACACCGTTATGTGTCTTCTCTTATAACAACCCAGCCAGCAGGAGCTATCGAAATCGAGCACACAAAACAGCCAATTATTTTCCCAATCAGGAAACATCAGATTGAGGATGAAAAAGCTCATCGCTCATTATCACGAACAGTTTATAAATTAACCACAATTTGTACTTGGCATAATGATTTTGGAAATTTAATAGTCTATATTTTAATTCGATAGCCTTTTTTTCCTAACTAAAATATGCTATAGCGGTTTTACGCACAACGCCTGAAGTAACAGGAGCTGCCCAAGAGAGCACTGCTGCAGTGCACTCCATGTTCCCATATGTGCAGGTTGGCATGTGCTTGCAAAGTAACCCGTTTATTTGCCTATTACACACATATAGCCAACCATTTTGCTCGTTCTGTATGATTTGTCTGACTTGTTTTTTCATCAATGGCATGATGGTGTAGGCTATTTTCGTTGATAAAAAAAAAAACACATAGGCCCACAATAATATTCTGCATGCATGTTAAAATGTAAAATTTGATCATCAAATTCAGGCATGTGACTACATCTGGTGCTTTCAAAATAGTGAGTGCCTATTTTGAAAATATGTTTAATGGTTCGTGCATGTGGGACGGGCCTTGGACATTAGAACACTTTTTTTCTGAGACGTTACAGGCTTCATGACTTGATATTTCAGGGAGAACACATTTTGAGACAGCAGACAGTCTATATGTCACGCTTGTTTACTATTGCGAGTTTTATGAGGTTACCCAACTCATCACTTCTCGTTTATGCCGATGCTATTTCAGGGCTGAAGTGAACCAGCCTATGTGCGCGCAGAAAAGAAAAATACTGGTGGCTACCAACATAAGCTGCATACAAGTAAAAACCATTCACGGGCATACGGGGTGTCAGTGTCTTAGCAGTTATGCCGGTCTGTTCGCATGAGATATTTAATTTGCGCAGATAAAACGATCATACGCTCACGTGAACACGTGGCCCCCGTTATCGTTCGTTAGAGTAATGATATGCCAGAAATAAACTCTCCTCACCCCCATGCTCATATAACCAAGCGGTTGTGAAATAATCAACACCTAATATACATGCAGCCTTCAGACAAGCAAAAAAAGAAAAAGAAAATTGCTGTCACCACAATTTGGTGTTTTATGTCAACAAAGTACCGCCATGCACCATAAACATTTGTCTGGTCGGCGAGAGGACACACTTAACCGCACTTCATGCACACACAACTTAAGTGTTGGCCTCAACCGAACCTTAATTACCAACGTCAAAAGTAAAGACATTAGACACGGCTGGCAGGGTGGCAGTTGTCAGGGGCCTGACCAACCAGTGTTGTTTGTGTGCCAGGCAGGTTGCCACACAGAAGCCGGGCCAGGCACGGGAGGCAGGTGCAGTGGCCCACGGCCTCCAAATTAGCAAGCCAATTTATGAGTCTAAACAGCAGAAGATGATGAAACACCAGGGATGGCGATAGCAAAGGCCTTCTTTTTTCTACCTTGATGTTGTTTTGGCACCAATATTGGCATGGACTACAGAATATGTAAGGTCACTCTGAGTATTTTAATTGAAACCCTCTATTAAGCCCCACCAGTTTATCAAATTTTGTTAAAGGAAGAGTCTCTTTTTGGGGGGGCACAAAGGGCTGGAACACAGCATGCTAGAGATGACATTTTGTGTGATGGTCACCTGATCCATAGCCAATATGTCATGTTTGAATAATGCACATAATCGTCAATATAGAGAATAGAAACTTAACTCAAATTGTGAACAGATCACGTGTTCTTCAGACTCAATTTGAGGTGAGGTGAGTTGAGTTGAACCATATAGGCCTAAGTATGTTTTCAGAAAGTGCAGCAAGCTTCTAAAACAGGACCAGACACTTTCGGCATGCCTTGACTCTAAAACAATTTGGCTTGAAGGATATGGAGTGTAGCCAGGCCGTGCCCTCCTAGTGACACAACAGCTTCAGCCTTCAAGTCTCAAAGAGATTTGAAAGTCGATGATAATCAGGTTAGGTTAAGTGGGCCTTCTGTACCGCTCTTTAGCCATAGGCCTACTTGATATAAGAGACAGTCCACTTCCAACCTGTAGGGCAAAAACATCATACCAACCTGAAGGGGCAAAAATATCATAGTGCTGCCCCCTTAATGCACGCCATTCCACCAGTGGAACGCTGTAGTAGTCACTGGAAAACCTTTTTTACCATAGATAGCACTACACCACTATGACAGTGCACAGAGCCTTTGGTAATACAACACGACTTGGTCATTGCCGTTCTGGTAACAGCTCAGTTATAGCCGGGGCCATGTCTTACTGGGTTAAAGGACCACTATGTAACTTGTTTGAGTTCAGTCAAATGCTGAAAAGACTGACTGGTTGGTGAATGAATAGCAGGCAACCACACTTGCAAAACCTGGTGTCCCGTGCCTGTCGATTGTGTCTCAAAAAGTCTCAAACATTACGAGATGACATCAATTTTTCACGACAGCATGATTTTTTTTAGGAAGACTGGGGGGAGCTCTCATGGGATACTGTTGAGACACGTTGTTGAGATACAGTACGTTAGAGAAATATTCAAACTTGCTTGGTACTTCTTTAAACATTGGTTACTAGGAGAAACAGACAACACTGTGTGCTCATACATCCCCTGATCATACCATGATTCATTTCCACTCGTGTCTTAACATGACACAAACAAAATGACGCTTACATCCTACATTGTTTTAATTCTATTGTTTCTGTCTTTTGTTTTTCGTGCTTCACTTGTAGGCCTACAGCCATTGAACAAAAATAAATATCTAAATGGATAAATGTGACAATAAGTGTGAAAATGTTCTCTAAAGCTTCTTTATGTAGACATACAACCCCATGCAAAATTCTAGGTCAGACCATCACAGATACATAAACTAAACACACTTGGACATGATTCAGTTGCGGTGATTAAGGCTGAAGTGTCACCATCACAAAACTTCCTCAGTCCAAAAACAGGAATATGATTAGTGGCTGACTTAATGGGACTCGTGCCCTTTAAATATTTCCACCAAAAGTGGAAGGAGAATGTCTTGGGGTGTGAAAAAAGGCACAAATAAATAAATAAATGCAATCTATTTTAGAGACAAGAACATATACCCATTTTATAAGCCAATCTGTTCCAAAGACTGTCTTTTTTTAACAGGAAACTTTGGCAAGAAACCATGCGAGTCAGGACCAGAGTTAAGGGAAACGCACCTAGAAGTTGTAATCCTAAGCATATGCAGCACAGTCTGTTGTGTTATTTCAGAAGACGTTAATCACTAGCAGTGGAGAAAAAAAAAGAAAAGAGGGAAAAATCTGAGAAAAAAATCAGTGGTTCTGCCTGTAAAGATTCTGGAAGACTTTGCAGTTAATAATTCATAAGCACCCGCTAATCTCACTGTAGGAGTCTAATTAACGCGTCATTAAAGGCATAATTCCGATAATTATAATTTCTCACTTTTTAAATGGGGGTGCCATGAAGCAGGGTGGAGGGAGGGAGAAGAAGGGGGAAGACAAGGAGGTGGTGGTGGTGGTGTGTCTGTGTGTGGGGGGGTGTCTGCTAGTTCAGCAACTAGAGCCTCGACTGGTGTATTAGCTCCAAGTAAAAAGAAGAAGAAGAAGGAAAGAAGGGAAAAAGGTAACATGTATAGATTAACTTATTTCCCACTGCAGATAATCAGTCGCTGACGCATTCAATTACAGAATATTTAAGATGGTTTGGGTGAAATGTTAAAATATTAATAGAACATGATGCTATTAGAAAGAAACAACCATGTTTACGTTTCCCTGTCTACTTAATCTGCATTACATAATAAAGTGATGTATGTCAGTTGACAAATCAAGACCTAGAACACTTTCATTGTTGTGCCTTGAATTACACATTACATCACGTTGATAGTGTGTGTGTGTGTGTGTGTGTGTGTGTGTGTGTGTGTGTGTGTGTGTGTGTGTGTGTGTGTGTGTGTGTGTGTGTGTTTGTAGTTGTGTGTTCTCATGTATCCCTGTCTGCATGGGAGTTGTTTGTGTCACTCTGCTTGAGTGAGTGAGTGAGACCAGATGAACACATCTGATGAAGTACCTACATACTATATACAGTATACTGAGCGCCCATGAATAATCATTGCCAATGTAAAGTTTAAATGCTTTATTTCGCTTGCCGTTCTAATTTTGTGGAACTTTTGGTGCCCCAAGACATTTGGTACCCTAGGTACTTGCTGCCTTTGTATGCCTATCACCGGCCCTGGCTGTCCCTTGGCTTACACATGCTGTGTTATGTCACAGGAAGGTGTGGTGCGCAGTGTGGCAGAGTGGCAGTGCGGCTGTGCAGTGTGGCTGACAGACCAACAGATGCTCCTGGCATGGCAACCGGCCAAATCAATTATTCCTCTCTCAGCACGAATTAGTCGCTGCTTCCACTGGCGGAGGTGTGAAAAGGTAAACAACATCCCACCATCCCAACGTCTCACCATCCAACCCACCAATCCCACCACCCCATCATCCCACCAGGGTTGGGTTGGGCACAAAAACACCTTCGGGCATTTTTGGTATATATTACCAGCCCCTCACACCACACCCCCTTCCCCACCTCCGCCATACAATAGTTATGATTGGCCAAATCCACTGTAGGCCTATATATTAAGGAATGCACCAAGACCCCTCTACATTTTGGGGTTATCTCTATGGGAAAAATTGAAACTAACAAATAAAAAAATAAATAATAAATTTAAAAAAACCAAAGGCATCGGGGCCCCTGAAGCCCGTTGGCCCACTGGGAAAATGTCCTGTATGCCAGATTACCAGTCCAGCCCTGCATCCCACCATGCTACCTACCAACAACCCCAGCCTGTCTCTTCCCCCCATAAGCATTCCCATGATGCACCATTGCAGCTGTGCTGATATGTTTTAAGGGTTCTGAGAGTGTAATGCGGCGCATCATCATCATTTCCTTGTAGTGTCGGATGTTTAAGTGGTGTAGTCTCGGCCACTTCTCACACCTCTCAGCCTAGCTGTTTTTTTCCATTCCATTTACTGACTTTAATATTGCTCTCTCTTTCTCTCAAAACACAACACAAATGTACCGCCTTGTCTTTCCTCCCCGTCACTATTACTCCCTTTCTTCTTCTTCTTCCTCTCCTCTCTCTCTCTCTCTCTCTCTCTCTCTCTTTCTCTCTCTCTCTCTCACTCTCTCACACTTGTTTCCGTCCTAATTGTACACCTTACCACTCTGCTATAATATTCCCCTGGGAAAGTAGCTTGTGTTATTGGGATGCTTTGTTCCCTCTCTAAGACATACTGTATGCACTCTGAAATATAAAGTGTATTAGGGCTGCACAATATGTCGAAAATGTATCAAAATCACGATATAAAGAGTGGCGATATGTGTATCTCGAAATTGACTTAATTATCACAAACATGTAAAACATTTCTGTGCCGTCCAATCACTTGCTGAATGTCAACAAATGTGCAATAAGCCCAACATGACCAAAGCCACACCCCCAACACAGACCGACAAATTAGTGACAAGAAAAACACTCGGCTATATTTATAAATACTATTGAAATATTGTTATCGAGGTATTGCATGCTGTTATCGAGTATCACATTTTTTTCTGATATCGTGCAGCCCTAAAGTGTATAAATGAATCTTTGAAGTTTTGCTTAATTCCATGGAGGGAGAAAACTGTGCTATTTGCTGTGCTATGCTGTGTCACATTAGTCTTTAGGTAAAGAACTATTTGACCCTTCTCTACATCAATGACATCTTTCCTCAATGACATCGTTATCAAATCCGGTGTTGGTATAATCCTCATAAAAGTAGGTGTGGCTGTGATACCTGTAAACAAGGCATTTCCAAAGAGTGTCATGTCTCAACAATTTTGAAAACACATTTCTACTGTAGCCAGGGTCAGTGACCTCTTTGCCTGGGCCCAGGACAAAGTCATCTAAAAGGCCAACCAACCTGGACGCGAGACAACTGATCCTTTTCTCTGCATGCGGATAACATTGAATGGTGGAATTCTGAATGTGTCTATGGCTGCGTTCATATGGTGAGGATCAAAACAGAAGAGGCAAAAAGTGGCATCTCGTCTTCAATTTTTATATGCCTTTTACACGAGGCCCATTGTAAATGACAAAATATTTTATCGGAAGTGGGTTTCGTTACACTGCAACCTCGCTGTCGGGACACAAAAATCTGGAGAAGGGTCGACATGGGTCGTCTTCAAAACTCCCTACTCTAGAAGGAGTCTTTAAGCCCTGTTGGGGTTGCCGGCCGTGTAAACTAAAGACTAAATATTTTGACGTTTTCTGTCGCAATAGTCCTCATATAAACGGCCCCTTAAAGTGTGGATTTAGTCAGATTTAACGGATAAGTGATTGCCACATAATTAAGTCTAATTCTACTTTTCAATGCATACAGTGCAAAAACTTGTTCTCTGTAAATTGTTTTGACTATGTGGTATGCCTACAGTATAGTGCAGCAGAAATATCCAGAATATGACCATATTAGTGACAAATGCCATGACAATAATTGCCTGCTAAGACTCTGAAAAGTGTGGCTCAAATATCCCACCTGGATTTTGTGCAATTAGATGAGACTAAATGTGGAGGGCGGACTTAGCGGCAGTTAAGATGAAGCATTCCCCCCTGCATAGCTATTAGCCTGTTCAGGGTGATTGACATCACATTGTGTTTGGGAATGCAGTGCGCAGTGTCAAATGACCAAATTAGTCTCATGTTTAGACGTTTAGATCAAACACGGCAGAGCTAAATGGTCTGATTTGGGAGGATGTTTATCCAGCATTTGTCACGGATTATACAACCAACATTCAGGACAGGTTAAGCAAGTCTTTCATTTCTGGCAATGAAATTAGCTCCCTTCGTCCTGGGGATAGAACATGTCTTACTGTACACTGTAAAAATAATGCATGGTTTGCAACTTACAACAGTTAGGCTATAGGCCTTTTCTACTAGCCCTGTTAGAACGGGGCTCCGCACTGCTGGGGCGTGGTTTCATATTCTTTTTGCATTTACTCCACCCATACACACCCATCATCAGCTCAAACAGGGGCGATTATAGAATCGCGACAGACGTGGTTCTAGGCGTGCTGTGTTAGAACAGTTCCGCGGAATCTAATGGGTAAGGTCCTTTAGACAGCCCGGACACTGACGCCGAATCGCATTTTTAATTCCCCTACACCTTCCCCTTGCCCCTTCGTCCCTTCAAACTGAGCAGTAAGGCATAGGGCTTGAAATGCAACCACTACGAATTGAGACATCCCCTCAACAATCATGGAATGACACCCATAGCATTCAAAAACCAGCATGTCTACGGTTAAGCCAACAATACTGCTTGTAATTACTTGTGCAACAATTTTAAAAAGGATAACCGTGTTAGGCGACCCTCGCAAAACCTTCATGACGTCCATGCATTGTGTTGACGTTAATAGCTGGGTTTTTTTCATGCGCTTTTCATGGAGAAAATGGCCATTAAACATTGGGACAATGTTAATCTTAGTACAATGGAATAATTATTACCACTTTAAAACCGTCATTTTTTCGTGAACGTTGAACTGAACGCAACACATTTTTTAATAAAGAACTTGAACGTGAATTAGTTCACATTATGTGTCATGAACGGCAGACAACGCTATAAATGAACGTTGGAATTTAATTTCCATTGAAAGCTGAGTGACATCTATTTTCTCTTTTGAAACGCAACAAGAGAAAGTTCTCCACTTCTGTACTCTCGCTGGTGCCGCTTGTATCATCAGTCTGAATAGGTGCGATCGACTTAGAATTTTGTCGATCGATGGACAGAAAACACGTGAGCGAGATGTTGTCACGATGTGGGTGTTATTAAAACAGCGCATTTAAAGTCGGCCAAAAATATGAACGAGACGATGAGCTCGCACCAGTTTGCTCTACTAACACACCACATGTGAGGAGTGGGGGGACAGGCAGTGAGGAGCTGAAGTGGGGACCTGCGCAAATGTGTAGAGATGGGAGACAAGACTCATATACACACGTGAGTGAGTTGTTGACCAACCAGTTCATGGGCGCGTGACCTCGGAGGCAGTCCGCAGACGAGCGTTGAAGGGGATAAGCAACTGCAGAGGTTGCAAGATCTGACTGCAGTCGCATTCATCCCGCGATAGCTTGACACCATGTGACATGTCACCTCGTTGATGCAACATCACCAAAATTTTGAAGTTTGACAGGTAATCTAACCGTCATGCAACTTTTTGAGCCAGAATGCATTGCTGTCTAAATGCGCATACAGCCGTTGCGGTATCTCGATCGCACTTAATTTCTTTGGACATAGTGCGCAATGCATTGTGGGCAACTTAGTGTCCGGCTGAGAATAGTTCAATAACACAGGGCTAGTTATTGCTGCTTACGCACGTCGTTACCCGTGATGAATTGCGGCGGAGAAAGAGAGGGAGGGAGAGCGAGAGCGAGAGACAGACTGACAAGCGCTGCATTTAAAGTGGAAGTGATGGCAGGAGACAGACACCGATTCTCCTTATGAACATTTAAACCACCTGCGCAGCAAAAACAAGTAAGGACATTCTCAAGATCCTTTTAAAAATTTGAAATGGCACATTCAGTTAAAACATCCATCCGGTGTGAATTCATGCACGCCCTCGAGGGTCATAAGTAAGGAAAGGGGGAGAAGACCCCTGCCAATACAGGAAGAACTTTGCCCAAACGTAAATGACACTGCCAGCAGCCTTCAAGAGGTCCGTGGTGGCCTTGGAGCAGGTAGATAAAGTGATTATATCGACTATTACATTGTGGAAGATGTACAACCCCTAAACAAAAACACTGTATCACACGTGTGTTATAAGTGTACATAACATAGGCCTAGCCTACTCAGTTTCCTTCAAAATATATAGGCCTATATATTTGTGCATTTGACTTTTGCCTTCATTAGGCCTACCTTCATTCAAGAGTTTTGCTCATGTAAAAGAATTCATACACAGATAGGCTATATAATATCATATAAAATTATATATAAATATTTCATATTATATATATAAATACATTATTTATTTATTTATTCTTTTTTTAAATGCTAGTAGATTTCATTGCACTAGGCTAGAACTGGTCTACCTTGTCTGTACTGCATGCTGCAAGTTTCATCACCTGGTAAGAAACCCACAATTGCAGTGTCATGAGCAAATGTTTCAAAGAATGTATGATTTCTAGCTCGTGGTGTGAAAACAGTATTTATTTGAATATCTCATGAAAAAAGTGAAAATGAACTGAACTTTGAAAGAATTAAAATTGTGAACTTTAAACTTGAACTGCTCACTATGAGCATTTATGAACTGAACTTGAACTAGTTCAGAAAAGTTGTGAACTGGCACATCACTGGCTGTTGTGGATGCCACTCATTTTTAAAAGCATTCGCAATGTCTTTGTGGAAATCTGTCGTAGCCCTCCATTTGGAATGTGGTGTGGGAAAATCTCTGTTTGGAGGGGTAGAAAGCCCTTCCCCTTATGCCTACTCCTCAGCCTTAAAGTGAATTGGGACACCACTACCCCTACCCGTGAACGCGCCAAACGAAGGGGAAGGGGGATGGCGTAGGGCTAAGGGGTGAAATGGGATTCAGCCTAACTGTTGTGAGTTTAAACCATGCTTTATTTTATTCTCTTGCATCAGAAACGGATGAAGGTCTTATATCACCCTGGGAGTAAATCAGTCTACAACTGTCACTGCTTTTTCACCCATGAAAGCTTGCAGTCTGACAAACCTTTATTTTACTTACAATGTATTAATTCTACCTCCTCTACCATTTGAATGTCTATATCACGCTATCTGATAAAGGGAGAAGGTGTAACTGTTTTCAAGTCAGACAGGCAGTTTTAGCAGCTGTGAGTAGGCTGGGTAGGAGGGTCCTCATGGATGTTCTCTTAACCAATACAGGCTAAATGTAAGACTCTGTGGAGTTCTGATTTCAGCAGAGACTGACTTTGTTAAGTTAATTATGCGCACTGCAATTTTTCAGACTCTCAACTAAAAAAATGAGTTGATGTTGGTACTTTTCCATTAGGCCTGGAATAAGGTTTTATGGGGTAAGATTTCAATTAGAAGTGACCGTATAAGTAAAAATCTGTACATACTGATCTTGGCCGACATTACATGATGATACATTGATGACATATTTTTACCTCCACCAAGGATGTTGTGTTTCCGGTCGCGTTGATTCGTTTGTCTGTCTGTCTGTCTGTTTGTCAGCAGGATAGCTCAAAAACTTGAGAACGGATTTGCCTGAAACTTTGTGGAGTTCTTGGAAATTACCAATGGAACAAGATATTAAATGTTGGTGGTGATCCGGATCACGAACCTTTAAAAAGATTCTTCACTCATTGGTAGCGTACCAATCTAGACGCCCCTAGTGACCGCAAATTGAATTGCGGGAGAGGGCAAATGTTGACATTCCAGTTTCTAACTCTATAAAAAGAATGCAGACTTAAAGACTTAAGACTTAAAATAGAAATTGGGTGTAACATAGTGAAATGTTCTAACAAACAGCTTCCTTTGCGGAGGTCTGCACTGTCAGAGTACATTTCTAGTTGACCATATAATCCCATCTGTGAATTCGTATTAATAATTTATTACAGCGTATTTGTAACTCTTGATGTCGCAACTTTTCCATTCGTATTCTTATTGATTGTTAACACCTCATATTATTTTATGTGCCACTGCACTGATCTGAGTTTGAAAATATTAATTGTAGGCTCAACTACTGTCAAATCCCCACAGATTTCTATTTCTATTTTTCTATGCATACAGACACTTCTGATTAAAACCTTACTCCATAGTTTGCAGTTCGTGTTCCAAAAGTGTACAATATTGCAAATGTATCTTTTGTCACATTGTACCTACACATTTACATCCATTATATAGGCTCATGCATGTGCATACACTCACCACTCCAAAAGTGTACAAAATTGCAAATGTAGTTGTTTGTTTTTGTCATTTGTCAGATTGTACCTACACATTTACATCTCATATGCTCATGCATGCACATAAGACACTCACGGCTCATTCATGCATTATTCTGTATTTGCTTGGCATGGTGTCACAACTGTTGTAGGCCTATGTTTTGTTTTTGCACATACTCCCACAATCATGGTGGGGCTTTGAACATATTATAGCCATGTTGAGAGAAATGGTGGCTTTGTTGGAAGGACTAATGAAACGCTCATTCACTCCCCCCCTGAAAAGCTGTGACTTGTCATGTGGACATGGATCTGATTGAGGTGGCAAAGCACAAAGCCAGCCTATTGTTCTCCAAACCTTCACACCTGGCATTGCTCAAGAGGTGAGAGCGCTGGCACCTCAGGTGTGCACAAGATGTCACTTGGAGTGTGTGCATACGTGCGTGTGCGAATTTGTGCGCTTGCGTGTGTGTGTGTGTGTGTGTGTGTGTGTGTGTGTGTGTGTGTGTGTGTGTGTGTGTGTGTGTGTGTGTGTGTGTGTGTGTGTGTGTGTGTGTGTGCGTGTGTTTGTACGTGCGCTCATGCAAAAGTGTGTCAATGCGCTTGTCACCTTACCTTATTACCCGAACAACAAGTGTGGAGAAACAAGTGTTTTCTAGCGTGCCAAAAAAAGACAAACAAAAACAACAACAAAATAGCAAAAACAACAAAAGCTGCATAGAAATCACAAAGCATCATTACACCGCTCATTATGATGTGGTAATGAAGTCAACAATCTCATAATTAACAAACACAAAAAAGTGACACTGTGAACTGTGATTTATTATTTTATTTCGCTTTTTACAAGGTCACAATTTCACCCTCTCGAACGTTCCCCATGTACTCGTCCACCCACACACAAAGCGCATGAAGCCTCTGAAATATTGTGAAAAAGTAGCCATGTCCTGACACATTTGGTCTGCTGGACTCTGGGATAGTGGAGGTGGTCTGAGGTGCTGGATGTAAGGGCTGAGTCTCTGCGCTATCACCCTGAGAGCCCCAGCGGTACCCCAGGTGCCTCCTGAGGTATCCTAGCCTAGGAAGGAGCTTGCTGAACGGGTTAGTGGCTGGTGGTGATGGTGGTGGAGTGGAGGTCTGAGTGGAGATGCTAGCGTAGCAGTGGCTAGCAGCGACGGGCCAGCTATCCTCACTTGCATCCTTGGGACTGTCAGCTTCTTTCCCATCCATGGTCTTCACAGCGCTGTTGACTTCTTTTTCGTCCTTTTTAGACATAGAGTTGCCATCTTGTTTTGCATTGTTTTCAGCAGCAAGGCTGCCTTCCTGCTTCATATCCTTTATAAGCAACAGCTCGCAATTTTCCGTTTTGTCCTCTAAATCCACAAGCCCGCTGTCTTCCTCTACACTCTCATTACCCACAGGACTGTCAACTTCATTTGCATCGTTTGTAGCCACAGGTGCATCATCCTTTACATTAATTTGGGTGGCACTGTCTCCTGCTTTGTCATCCTTTTTTATGTTGCCTGCGGCCTCCTCAAACTGTGGTTCCGCTGGTGTGTCGTTGAAACCGCTGCGGTCAGATAAAGCTGCCTCATCCAGCTCAGGGGCTTCTGGGAGAAAAAAAGGAAGACATGTATTATACAGTATTGTGGTTAACAAAAAAGCTGTCCTTTTCATACGTTAAGTCTCTCAAACATAACTGCTACACAGATATTCAAAGGCATTACAACAAATAGCACAAAAGCCCTCGTCTAAGTAGACTATTTAATGTTCTATTCTCTTCTTCAAAAGAACCGTTTTTTTCACTCTAAGAGTCTAGCTGTTACTCAGTGACGTGAGTACGCACATGGTCCCTTATTAAGGATTGGACTGGTTCACACAGTAGTTGGCCCACGGCAAACTTGCAAATGATCTCCAATTCATGAGAGATTTTACCCTAAGGCAGAGCAAATATTCACACTACCAGTGTTAAGTGTGAGAGCTAGCGCAAGGGACTGTGAATTCCCTCGAGTCAAAATGATCTCTGTCAAGGGCCTTGCCTAATCCTAGACTGGCATCAAGAAAGAGTTTGCATTTTTCTTAAATGCTTAAAGAATGTCTGTAATGTTTCAGCCTTGACAGTTAGTGGGATTCAGAGATCATTACAAATTCAGTGTCGTGGATCAGTCATAATCATATACCCAGCCGTGACATTAAAATAGGTCATCTTCAGACAAGGTTGAGTGCAATGGATGTAGATGAGTGTCTCTATAAGTAGGCATGCTCATGTATTTGTGGTAAAATAACACGTTTCTAAGGTGGTTTACCAGCATGTCTTCCATGTCTGCGAATTAAAATGGTTTATAAGGTCCGTCTGCACACTTCCAAATAACCTCCAAAAACACTGTTTTAATTTAATAAAGTGTATTTTTGGAGCTTATTTGGCTATGTGTAGGCCTACCTAACTGTCTGAGACCATTGTCTGGCACTTGCAGCAAGTGACTTTGGATGTGCTACTCAAAATGACGGTGAACTAAAACAGGACATGGGTGCTATTTATTAGCACATGGCTGATATGTAAACTATGTGTTTGGATCAGTGTTTCTAGAAGGTAAATACTGCTATGATAACCTATTTCTTCATGGTAATATAGGAACTTGGAAGGATGGTCTGTGTCTGCGAGATCAAATGTATCATCAGTCTCGTTGACATTATGTTTTTAATTCCGAATTAATAGTTCCGAATTAAATAGTTCTGTGGAGTTTACATGACACTTTTATTTAATTCCAAATTGTGAAGTGTTTACCTCATGTTTTCAAAGTGGAATTAAGTTTTATACAGAATTACATTGAGTTAATTCGGAATTAAATGTGCCATATAACCGTGGCCACTGAGGTAGTAATACTTAAACTGAATGTGTAGCAGAGTCTAGACTAGAGGGTAGTTGTGAAGTAAATAGGTAAGTTGGGAAGATGGTATACCACCATGTCCTCTGCTGCTGCCGCTGCTGCTGACGCACTGCGAGCTGCTGGCTACTGGCTCGTGGGTGTCCACGCACACAGATGGCCACGGTGGGGCAGTTCTGTCCAGTTCTGGAACTACAGCGCAAGATGGCTGGATTGGCTCACACTTCGCCGTCTGCACAGCACAGCAGAGAGAGAGGGGGGGTTGCCACATGAGCAACCAGAGAAAGAAAGAGAGAGAGAGAGAGAGAGAGAGAGAGAGAGAGAGAGAGAGAGAGAGAGAGAGAGAAAGAAAGAAAGAAAGAAAGAAAGAAAGAAAGAAAGAAGGAAAGAAAGCGGGGACACCACATGAGCAACCAAAGAGGAGCACCAAGCTGTTAACTAGGCAGCGAAATTCAACTGTACTGACAAACTGTGGCTCACCATCTTCACTGATCTATCGCTGAAGGATGTAAATAAATCAAATAAACAAAACTGGAGTTGTTGATGATTATCTCTAATGAATCTTACGTGGTTGAGGAATTCATTGCATTCCAAACAACAAGTAGTCAACATGTCAACATGCTGATATAGTTTTCCATTAAAGCTTCTCCTCCTTTCCTTTCTTGTGTTTTATTTCTGGAATAAGTGGAGTTTAGAGTTTAGAAAATCACATCATCCAGTAGCCCCACAGTGCACACCGTTTCACCAGGGGAACTCTGTAACAGTCATTGAAAAGTCAACTAAAATTGATGCCATTCCACCAGGGGAACACTATAATAGTCATTGAAAAGTCAACTAAAATTGACGCCATTCCCCTAGTGGAACACGGTAAAGGCCTCCGCACATCGGCTTCAACAAAGTGCGGAGCACTGCTCTGCCAAAGTTCGATTCCATTGTTTTTAATACAACTCCGCACACCGGCACTGATGTCAGTGGACATCCGCGAATGTCGGCTGGCAATTAGGGGTGAGTTCTATTTTGTCTGAGCCACCCATTGACTATCCATGCTCTACTGTGGTGAAATTGTGTGCGGGGTATTGTTGTAAGTGAAAGTGCTCTGCAGTGCTGTCGGAGCCGATGGGCGGAGGCCCTAATAGTCATTGAAAAGTCAACTAAAATTGTTTTACACTACTATGACAACACAGGGCCTTTATTAATGCACTACTACTTCATCATTGCCATTCTGGTAACAGCAAATTTACTGTATGACGCTGTATACTGGTTAAAAGCTCATGACCCACTAACAGCTCACATAGCTTCCTCTAGATTTACGTAATTTCTTTTTCTCCCCTTTTCCGTCTCTCCTCTCTATTGTCTTTCTGGAAGGAGTGGAGGAGCAGTGATCTGGGTAGCAGACGATGCTCTGAGCATGACATTTCACACTAAGCTGCTCATATAGTTTTCATATATATTTTCCTTTTTCTTACTTTCTCTCTTTTTATTCTGGAAAGAGTTTAGGATCAGTGACCTGGGTAGCAGACGATGCAATGAGCTCTGTGCATGACATTTCACCCATTAAGCTGCTCATATATCTGCTCATATATTTCATATATATTTTCCTTTTTCTTGCTTTCTTTTTTTTCTTCTGGAAGGAGTTTAGGAGCAGTGACCTGGACAGCAGTGAGCTCTGCGCCTCCCCAGCCGCCGTCTCTGGCGGGACAGATGGAGGGGCTCTGGCTCTGGCTCTGGCTCTGGCTGGGTGCTGTAGTGATGGCTGTGGTGGTGGTGGTGGTGGTGTGGGAGTGGAGGCTTTCCAGGCGCAAACACACTTCCATCTCCCCCCTGTCCTTCGCTTTCTTCTTGGGCTTGGACTCCAGCGTCAGCCACCTATAGTACAAAAACAACTCACTTCATTTCAGATCTTTCTGTGGACGTACAAGTGAGCATGCAGCCTATGTATACCAATATCTACCCACTTATACTAAGTAAACAAAATAATCTTATTTCCCACAAGAAATGCTGTATCTATTATACTATTGTTTATATGGGTTTATAAACACACATTTAAAGCCCTTTTGCACAGATCTTATAACCTTACTGTCACCAAAATTGCAATGACCAAGGTTTTCCTTTTCAGACATGTAAAAGTTTTATCTTTGACCTGACAGATTTCGAGAGTTTAACTTCCGTCATCATCAGAGGGTCACATGGATGTTGAAGAAGATTGAAGTTTCATCGTCGAAACATGTCAAGTAAAAGACGAAACTTTTACATGTCTAATCTCAACATCTGATGTCAACAACTGATTTAACAATTAAACATTATGAACGTCATACATATATGTAATGACCAAGTTTTAAACTGTTACATAAGGCTGTCCGTAATGTCATAGCAATGTTGGTAAAATGTAGTTGAGTCTTTTAAGCAATAAGTGAATGGGCCCGCCGGCGGCCCGCCCATCTGGATAAAGTGGCTAAAAGTTACACTTAAGAATACTAAAAGTCTTTACAGTATCTGTCATCATCTGTCATCGTTTACAACCCTGCATAACATACCCGCTGTAAATGCTATCAATTCTCATGCCGTGTCCAGACCAAGAGCGAACTACGCTGCCTGGTAGCGTGGGTAGCAGAAGAAGTTTCGCCTTGAATTCGCTGTATTCGCTCCAGACGCAGCATTGACATGTTTGATTCAGCTAATCACATAACGGCTCTGGCTTGACAGCCTGGGATATTCGGAGATATGAACGCTCCGATTGGTTTTCGCCGAACAGCGTCAGAGCGAATTCGCCTGCGATTAGATTTAGTTTACTCGTCAAAATTCGCTCTGGTCGCGCAAGAAGCTTCGCTCCTGGCGAATTCGCTTTGGTAGCGCAGGTCGCGTGCCCTCCATAGAGCTATAATGACTTCCGTCGCTTCATTCGCTCCGTTCGCTCTTGGTCTGTACACGGCATTAAGCTTTTAGAAGCTCTTCTTTATGTACTCAGACTTATGAACATTGGATTTGTAGAAATTGACAGGGAATTCCAGAGCACTGGTTTAATTTGCTCAGTTGGCTGGTTGTAATATTGTTCAGTACAAATGAAAATTTATGCTCATGTCTCTCTATTTTGAGTTGAAGCATGACAACTATCAGGATTACTATCAGGGCATGTACACAAATGTGGCGGTCCCATGTTTTGCATCACCACAAGGAAAAAAACAAACAAGTCATGTTTGTTAAATGACAACATCAAAATGTCAACCACACACGTACGTATGCACACATACACAAACACATTGACACATACACACACACATACACACAGCCCCGCCGACAGGGGGGGACTAAAGGGCTTTTTGTCCCGGGCCCTGGGAATTCTGGAATAGAGGGATAACTGGGCCCCCATGACGTTGGGCTCAATTATGATACGTTCACTTCAAAATGTGTTGTTTTTTAGGGTAGAAAAGTGCTTTATTTGCATTCAAACAATTACTTATAGATGTTTGTCTTCATTGCCCTTGAAAAAACGGCCAATAACCCCCTATCACCCCTATTCCAAAATGGTTTGGTCTTTCTAGAAAAAAAGACGACAGCATTCGATAAGTGGTCAGTGTGCGCGAGCCAGTTAGTAAACATGCACAAGTCAGGAGCGTAGAAAAAGAAGGAAAATCGAAAAAGAAAGGAAGAAGCCAAAAGGCTGAGGGGTTATCTGGCTAAATATTTCAGGAAAGACTGGAATGATGTAGCGGGCACCAGTAAAAGCAGCTGTGCAGCAGATCCAGGTAAGACACGGCAAACTTTTTCCAGCCCCGTCGTCAAGTAGCCTAACATTGGCACAGGAGGCCGTGAGCAAGTCACACCCCAGGTAGCAAAGTTTATCTGGCCCATTGTTGGCCCGATCCTTTTTTCACGAGTGAAAACAGTCGGTCCGATTCTGGCTTTGTCCGCGGCCCAATAATGGTCCTATTACCGTATGCCGACAGTGTCGGCTCAGTGTTGGCTCAGTTACTGCATGAGACTGACCGTTATTTTCTGTGTCGGCTGAGTGTTGGCTCGGTTACTGCATGAAGTGACAGTTATTTTCAGTGTTCTATGAAGTGTTGGCTGAGTCACGGTAACCAGTGTTCCAGCCGAGCCGACACTCAGCCGACAGTGCCGACATTCCGCCAAGATCTGGCCGACTGTTCTTAACGGTTCTTGCTACCTGGGACGGGATTCAGTATCAGAGAGACAGGGGGTATCGAATAATTTGATTACCATAACGGCTTAATTACAATGTGTTTCATGCGCCTATGTAATTGAATCTATGAATATGCGCATTACTCTGTTTCAGGCAGGCACGCGCACGCCAATCAGGCTGAATTGATTTGAGAATCATCCCCGGTCAGCTGAATTACAGCCAGTGTAACTCGACTCTGGTTTAAATTCATTTGGTTTAACATAAGCCAGTGGCATGTCAACGTGTGAAATTGACATTTAGATAGCCTAGAATTGAATGTAACGAATGGGTTATAACGGTGTCGTTTTGGGGTAACCTGTAACTTTCGTTTCTGATTGCGGTGAACTTGACACTTAGGTGGTGGGCCCAGTCTCATATCTTGTCAGTTCGTTGGTGTTAACGAGTGGCAACTTTATTTTTGCTTATATAACCCCCTGACAACCCATTAATCAATATTTTGGCTGTTGCCATCCTCAAAACTTGCACATTGATTTATAAAAATGACAAAAAAACTAGCCGACCGAGTGACGTCACGTCAATGCAAAGTCAACGAGGCAGAATACAGCTAGCGCGTGCATGCTACCCGGAACCGTCAGATTTCATGGCAAAAAGTTACAAGTTGGGGGGTACGTGGGCTCACTTGTTGTGTACATGCAAAAAAATATATTTTTCTCAAACTTTCAGAAGTGCTCTTTTTCGCTGTTAGTGTTCGACTGTCTGACCATACTTGGGCAACGAGAGAAAAATGTTAAAAAGAGGACAGGTCTGTTCCCTCAAAGCAATAGAGCAATGAGGTGACGGGGGTAGATCAATTCGCCAAAAAACTACGTGTCAGTAAAGAAATGCAAGCTGTGTTATTTTTTCCAGTAACAGGAAAATGGTCAGGAATTAAATGCCTACGTTGTTTCAATGATTAGGTGAATTATCTGCCCATGAAAAAAGCCCGATATGCGGATAAATATTCCCTTTTCAACTTTGAGGGGCGGAGACTTCCCATTGACTGTGCATTATGTGACGTCACCCCCAGCCTTTTTTATTTTCGTTATTTTTTAATATAAACGTGCAACTTTTCAGCGTGGCAACAGCCAGAATATTGCTTTACATATTGTCAGGAGGTCATATTACAAAAATCAAGTTGCCACTCGAGAGTGAGAACGAAACTCGTTTTCTAAAGGAGCTACGAAATCTAGCCCAGATGAATGTGCTCCGCCTTGTTCCCCTCTCTGGAAGTTCAGCGGACATACACGCGTCCTTGACATAATTCCCCTTGGTCAAGTGAAAATGGTCGATGTGATGAAAAATGTGCTATTCATAAGCTAAAGTAATAGGCTACAATAGCGTGGATTTTATTGTGATAGGATTTTGAAAACCATAAATTCACTCAGTCCATATCCGTAAGGTTGTAAATAAGTTTTTGTTTATCCGTTATAAATGGGCTTGTCATCCCGACGTGGTGTGTTGTGGAGCTGCACAAGGGAATTACGTGGTTGTGGTTGGGCGTTTGACTATTTTGTGTAAGGACCGTCAGGGATGAGGGGGTGGGGGGGCTTTTTTGGTGTTGGGAGGGGGGGCCCATTGAGAAAAAATTGTCCCGGGCCCAGCCAAACCTGTCAGCGGCCCTGCATACACACACATACACACACATGCACGAACACATACAAACACACACAGACACAAACACATACCAACACAAACACACAGACACACAGACAGACAGACAGACAGACAGACAGACAGACAGACAGACACACACACACACACACACACACACACAAACGTACACACGCTGACTAATGAGGTGATCTATCTTTGTGATTAACTAGTTTGGCTCCATTTAGGAGGAATATTAGCCTGGTACGGCCTGCTGTAGAGCAAACACACAACAGCCCAGACGATAATGAGACAGAGCGAGAGAGAGAGAGAGAGAGAGAGAGAGAGAGAGAGAGAGAGAGAGAGAGAGATGAGATGAGTATGAAGATGTGCATCTGTCTCGTGGGTATATTTTCAGCTGTTGATATTCATGTCGGAATGTGTGGGAGTTGTTTGGCACCTATCAGCTGTACAGATGAGTGTGTGTGTGTGTGTGTGTGTGTGTGTGTGTGTGTGTGTGTGTGTGTGTGTGTGTGTGTGTGTGTGTGTGTGTGTGTGTGTGTGCTGATATAATTAGCAAAGTCAACAGGCAGTGTGGCTGAGCAGGTCGTGAGGGTGTACACACTAATGAGCGTGTTTGGCTTTGTTCAGCTAGACAGGCAGATGACAGCAAGGGAACTGAGGTGTTTACAATATACACAATAAAAAATCACAGTGTTAATTCAAAACGTAGGGAGTTCAATTTAACATTTAACTGATTTATCTAAAATGTACAAGGTTTACTGTGAACAAAAACGTCCAGTGTACAGATGACAGCAGATGACAGCAAGGGGACTGCGGTGTTTACATAGAAGCACACTGTAAAATTTGCAGCGTTAATTCAACACGCAGGGAGTTGGATTTAACACCCATGGTATTGCTACTACTCTCTAAAGTAGTACATTAACTCTGCAAAATTTAGTGTGAACAAACTCTCCAGTTGTACAAACCCCAACTCCGATGAAGTTGGGACGTTTGGTAAACAGTGAATAAAATCAAAATGCTATCATTTTCAAAACATTCAATCTATTCATTGGATGGAGAATAGTGAAAAGACAACATATTAAGTGTTAAAACCGAGAAAAAATATTGTTTTGGGGGACATATGTACTCATTTCTAATTTGATAAATCCAACACGTCTCAAAAGAGTTGGGACGGGGATCAGTGAAATTTTGTAAACATCCAAATAAGATAAAACAACAAAGAAGAACATTTCAAAATGAATTGTACTGACGGACAATATAGGTGTCCAGGTATAAGATCATCACAGAGAGGCTGAGTCACTCAGAATTAAAGATGCAAAGGGAATAATTACCATAGTTATTACATAAATTTTTGAATTCCCTTTGATTTACCACGATTGAGTGTATATAAGACATATTTTTGTTAATAAAATCATTGTATAGGTTCATGACATCATGAAATATATATTGGCTGTAGTCTCACTCTAATTCCTGGAGTGCTAGAGCTATTGAAAATTGACCATATTAAGAATGCTTAATGCATGAAAATGACACAGGGGTTTAACATTCTCCTAAGCACCTGAGCTCACTTGAAATAGACCCAGAAGACATGGGAAACTGTCCTTTGCTTACAGAAGTCAGCAGAAGTTGTAGAAGTCCATTCTTTTTTACAATAATAGAGCATTGCACATCCTGTGCTACAGTGAAAATGGACCATCCAACTTGTGTTAGTGCTAGCTTCAAAAGTCAGCCTCCATGATGGAATGCGGATGCAGTAGTGCATTGGTTAAGATGTTCTCACTCATCTGTAGAGTTAAATACAGTGCTGAATGGTATAAATGGGTTTAAACAGCATGAAAAGCCACTCATGCATTATATTTTGAAGGGAGATCTTCGATTACTGCCACATAGTAAGGTCAAATTGCATTCTCTACTATGTTTTAACAGTTTGGCTCCATCATAAGGACCAGCATGTGATAAAATGGTGGGTTTTTGGTCAAGACCTGTCACACTGTAAGCACTACAGAAAGGAAAACATTGCAAAACATGCCAAGGAATACACCCACCATTTAAGCTGGTGAAATCATGTCCAAGATAGGAATTAACACTGTTTTTTATATAAAATCATCTCATCGGTTAATGTATTTAACTGTTAAGTGTTGTCTTTTGTTTTGTTTTTAGTCTTCCTCGACATTTGCTGCCATTTATTGTCCCCGTCCCAACTCTTTTGAGACGTGTTGGATTTCTCAAATTAGAAATGAGTACATATGTCCCCCAAAACAATATTTTTTCTCGGTTTTAACACTTAATATGTTGTCTTTTCACTATTCTCCATCTAATGAATAGATTGAGTGTTTTGAAAATGATAGCATTTTGATTTTATTCACTGTTTACCAAACGTCCCAACTTCATCGGAGTTGGGGTTAGTACATTAAGTTGAAAGATGGCAGCCAGGGGGTTGCAGTGTTCACAAAGGTAAACACAATTTACAAAGGTAAAATTTGTAGTGTTGATTCAACTTAAAGCTTGCAACCAACTAGAAAAGCATTTAACTTAACTCCACTCTGTGTTGAATAAACACTTTCACATTTACTGTTTAAACAGACATGTAGTAATAGCAAAGGGGTTGTGTTTTTTTACAAAGGTATACACGTAAAATTTGCATTGTTAATAAAGATGACACTATTTCGCTCTGTCTGACAGTTTTGCACACAGAAAAAAATAATCTGAATCTGGCCTTGACACCTCTGGGCAGGGCCCGCCCCCTCATCCAATACATTAAATGTAATGAACAACCAATTTTGGACCCCCTCTCTCCATTGGTTTGGAGCACTTGACCCCCGCTTACCTGCCTCTGGGTAGGAACTAACTACTCACTCACTTTCTGTAGACAAGCTGATGATCCTGACACACATCAACCACAGGAACCTAATAGAATAGAACCACAGATGCTTTACTGATTCAAATTTACTGATGTCCAGCAGGTACAGTATATATTGAACACACATTGCAGATATCAGGGTCACATATCACACACTCATCAGGTCCAACCCAGCAGCATATTACATATAACAAACATTGTACATTACAGATCCACTATTATATTTGTAAGTCTTCAATTGTAAGTCACTTTGGTTAATAAGCGTCTGCCAAATGCAATGTAATGTAATGTAATTTACACACCTCGGCTCGACCTAGGAACCTGTCAGGCAGCAGAGGCCGTGTCTGCTTATGCATGACCGTGATGGTCACCGCCAGGGCATTGTCCCTCTGCTGGGGCAGGGCGAAGGTCATGGTGCTGTTCCAGGCGGGGCAGAGGCTGTTGGGTACCGGCTGGGTGGTGAAGCTCTGGCAGCCCAGCCGGACCTGGATGTAAGGGTTGCTCCCGTTGCCTTGGTGGTTCTTGGCCCGCAGCCGGCGGGCCTGGAGGATGGTGACAGTGAGGTGCGAGGTCGGCCATCCACCGCCACCCCTTCCCCCACCATCTTGGACTGACATGCTGCTGGGACAGAGGACATACACAGTAGAAAATGGGGTGTCACTAGCCTAGAAATCTAGATGCCCCTAGTGGCAGCAAGCTCGCTAGGCTAGGGTGTCACTCTTAAAGCGCATTCAGGCCGACTGAGAACCGTCCTGGTGCCCGTTCTCGACCCTAATCACAAACTGGCTGTCGTGTTTACGCCACAGATTTTAGCGTTCGCGAACCGTAAAGTTGGTTCGCAATGCGAACCGCAAAATACTTGTTTTTTCTCTGCAAACAATGACGATGGCGTGGCCGTCAGCAGATTCTTTTGAGTAACACAGTCATTTTCTCAGTTATTTTGGATATAGCGGGAAGTATGCTAATTGGTCTATAGTTACTAGTTATTGTTGGGTCACCAGATTTGAGGATTGGAGTTATAACTGCACTTTTCAAACTGTCTGGGAATACCAGCTGGGTGAAAGAGTCATTGACAATGGTTGTGAGCGGTGAAAGGAGGGATTGCTTATGGGTTTTAATAAATAGTGTATCCATGCCATGTGCGTCTTTAGCTCTGGAGCTTTTTAGCCCACAGATGACCTTGTCAACCTGCGCCTGAGACACCGTCTGTATGTTAAAAACTGGCGCTGTGGTGCTGATGAGTGTGTGACTTAATTTCATAATTTCAGTGTCAGTGCTTTGTGTTAACTGTGTTACTGAATTAATAAAATATGTATTGAGTGCTGTTGCAATATCCTTAGGGCCCTATATTATAGTGTTATCTATCTGCAACTCTTTAATATCTCTATGTGTGTTGCTGTTGTTTGTAAGTTTTTTTTATATTTGTCCATATTTCTTTGGCATTTCCCCTAGCGTTGCTAATTACATTGATGAAGAATATTGCTTTCGCTGTTCTAAGAGCCTTCACCACTTTGTTTCTTAGTGACACAAAAATCTGTCTGTCAAGAACAGTTTTTGTTTTAAGAGATATCTTAAGTGTCTGGTCTCTCTGTTTCATTAAGATCCATGCTTTCGTCAAGCCATGGTAGGTGTTTTTTTGGGGGGGGGCTTTTGTTTAATCTTTTTCAAGAATTGCTCCATACTATCCTTGATTATCTTAATATAATCTTCACAGTTTTTGTTTGCATCACTATTTACTAAGTGATCACCCCAGTTTATTTCATTTAAAGCTTGTTTTAGGTTCTCGGTCTCGTTTTTCGGTACTCTTAAATTTGTTTGAATGGGTTGGCGTAGCAGTCCGTTTTTAGACAACTTCCATGAGAACAGAACCAGGTTGTGGTCTGACAAACCTGTAAGCAAACTGTACGTTTTATGAATCCTATCACATTTGTTACTAGACTTGTAACAACCATGTCTTAATCCGTTACTTAAGGTTCTCAGTAATGTCATATCAGTGTTGTTATGATGTAGTTGAGTCAATTCAGCAAAGAGAGAACAGGCTCGCCAGTGGGCCCATCGGCACAGAGTGGCTACTGGCACAGACTTCTTAAACCAATTGGATAACCCTTCACAGCTCACCTCAAAACTGCAGTTTCATGCTTTATCCAAAGATTTTACATCATTCTCCTGTTCTTCCATTGTCCCTGCTTTATCTTGCAGATTATTTTGGTGATGTCACAAAGGGTTTAGAATGTTGATGCCATGATGTGTTCTACTGTTGAACCAAAAAAGTATAGTATAGCCAAAGAGCTGCATTTTGAGGTCTTGGTTATACTGTAGACCAGTGGTGCTCAAACTGTGGTACGTGTACCACTGGTGGTACTTGAGACATCTCTGGTGGTACTTGGAAGAATTCGTTTTTGTGCATTGATTTGAAGACTGATCAAGTTGTTGCAGTCGAAAATATCTCTTTGGTCTCACATTTTGTAATATTGAACTGTATGAATCTGTATAATGCAGAATAATACTAAGCAAGCAAGAAGTTTAAAAACAAACTTGCACTGAATGTGACCGTAGCTGTTGATACCATTAAGAACCTCTCCTGTATTGACTAGCAAAAGTTAATAGGGAAGGCCTTTTCTGCGATATTCTAATGTTGATTGTCAAGGTGGTACTCAGAGAGCTCAATATTTTCTCAGGTGGTACTTCACTCAAAAAAGTTCGAGAACCACTGCTGTAGACTATTGGTGCAACTAGCGAGGTCGGAGTGACTACTCGTACTACTCCCACCTCAACAAATCGAAGTCGGATAATAATGGCGGCCCCCATGGAGCCGTTATTTAAAATGGCAATAAATAGTGAAACTCCATTTCTCTTTTGTGCAGCTGTTCCAAACACAGCAATTTTTACTCAGCATAAACTTTGTGTTATTACATGATATTGTGTCAACATAAATGTAACATATGACAGAGTAATAACTATTGTGGCTTTCTTGGCTCGTATCAAAACACCTCGCTAAAGTCAGCTGATCCGCGGCGGTTGCCATGGATGTAGAACTTCCACTTCAACTGTCAGGAACGGCAGCTGAAATATCCAGTTAGGATAAGTGCGATTTCCTACAAGGATGACTTCGGACTGGAATGCACCATATGTGTGCGGATACTTTTAAAAACAGATAATATAGGCAGATAATATATGCGTGTGATAATATATTTTAACAGATAAAACATAACATGTGTGTGATAATATATTTTAATCTGTTTACATATTGTGATTCCATTTAGATGCTTATTACACTATGTGGATATTTTTTATCAATTTTCACATAAACCCGACATGTGGCGAAAAATAAAAAGTCCATTGTGACAAGTTTGTTTTAGCCCCCAAAATGTGATATTTTGAAATGTGCATGTGTGTGATAATATATTTTAATATGTTTACATATTGTGATTCCATTTAGATGCTTATTACACTATGTGGATATTTTTTATCCATTTTCATATAAACCCGACATGTGGCTAAAAATAAAAAGTCCATTGTGACAAGTTTGTTTTAGCCCCCAAAATGTGATATTTTGAAATGTGCATGTGTGTGATAATATATTTTAATATGTTTACATATTGTGATTCCATTTAGATGCTTATTACACTATGTGGATATTTTTTATCCATTTTCATATAAACCTGACATGTGGCTAAAAATAAAAAGTCCATTGTGACAAGTTTGCTTTAGCCCCCAAAATGTGATATTTTGAAATGTGCATTCTAAAACTATGTTTATATGTAACGAGAGGCCAAAACCAATGTGTTTACACCATATAGGTGGATAGGGTCTGAGCAACAACGTTTTTGAACTTGATGACAAACTTCTCGACAAAGTGGGCCTAATTCCCAGAGACGTAGTCAAGTATGTTGTGTTTGATTGTCGCTGAAAAGGCAATCATATCAACGTTTGCACCAAATGTTGGTAACAATCATTTAAATTAGTCCAACATATTACTCACTGCGCAGATTAATTATTTAATTTGGCGGTGTGTGTGTGTGTGTGTGAGCGCGGGCGTGCTTGCGTGCATGTGTGTGCGTGCGCGCGTGCGTACGTGCGTGCGTGCGTGTGTGTGTGTGCATGCCTGCATGTGGTGAGTGTGTGTGTGGTTGGTTGTGTGTGTGTGTGTGTGTGTGGGTGTGGTGGGAGCTGGGTCTGTGTATGTGAGATTCAATGTGTGTCTGTGCATGCACTAAACTGTGTGTGTGTGTGTGTGTGTGTGTGTGTGTGTGTGTGTGTGTGTGTGTGTGTGTGTGTGTGTGTGTGTGTGTGTGTGTGTGTGTGTGTGTGTGTGTGTGTGTGTGTGTGTGTGTGTGTAAGACAAAGAGGTAAGAGTGTGAGAGTAATCAGTCACCCTGTATGTAGAATAACCACATCGTAACACATTAATTGCCGATTGGTGACCACTTCAAAGTAGCACTGACGAGAAACATTCACAGCACCACGGGTATGATGTGCTTCCCAGCAACACCGCTCAACTTCCTGTCATTATTAAATCCCTTTTATTGCATTAAACAAATTTGATATCTGCGAGACCGCGTGCCAGACGAGTGATTTATCGGCCAAATGTAACAGTTGCTCTAAAACACGATCCATTTGTCGTTTTCACTGCCGATGCAGTGGATTTGCCATCAGTTTTTTCTTTTTTTCTTTTCATTTCTTCCTTTCCTTCCATTCTTCCTGTCTTTCTTTCTTTTTTTTTTCTTTCTGTCTTTCGTTTGTTTGTTGGATTGTCCTTCCTGTTTTCTTTTGTTTGTTCGTTCAGTCTGTCTTTCTTCCTGTCTTTCTTTCTGTCTTTCTTTCTTTCTTTATTTCGCATGTGTAAGCGCCGTTTGGTTTTTCTTTCTTTTCGCCCCTTTCGCCCCGGGTGTGAGCTCAACTCTCTGTTGCTGGCAGGGTGCATCCATGTGTGACTCTCTCCTTTCTTGGAGCAGAAAACCTGACACCGGAACGGAACAACCGCGTTGTTGTGGTAGTCGCCGGTTGGTTGATTGGTTGTCTGGTTAAGTTGGAGGTTGGTGGTTCGTTGCGGTGCAGTTTGCTGTGGTGGATAGGTGATGTGGGATGAATTTCAGACGAATGAAATCAAACAAGAGCAAGAAGACCCAAGGAGAAGAAGAAGAAGAAGAAGAAGAAGAAGAGAAAGAGCAAAGTGAGCGTTTAGCCCGCGAGTGTGAATTGCCTTTCGCACCAGACAGATTTTCCCAGTCCCATTATGGGCTCCAGCTAGCATTTTTAGTGCAAATTTCCCCGGCGCTCGTGTCGATTGCACATGCTCCCCAGGCCTAATGAGGGAGCATTAGCCAAGGGAAAGGCGGTAATTAGAGCAAGCGTCAGCATCGGGGACAGATGGCATGCAAAGACAAGTCTTTTTTCCTTCGCGAATCATTGTCCCACTCTCTGATGGGGAGCTAGTGGAGGTGGTGGGGAGGGTGGGAGAAGTGAGGGTGATGTGCTGTGTGTGCGTGCGTGCGAGCGTGCATGTGTGTGTGTTTGTGTGTTATGTATGTATGTAATGTGGTGGTGTTGGTGGTAGTGTGTGTGTGTGTGTGTGTGTGTGTGTGTGTGTGTGTGTGTGTGTGTGTGTGTGTGTGTGTGTGTGTGTGTGTGTGTGTGGTGATGGTGGGGGGATGATGTCAGTACATGTCTTTTTTTGTTGTTGTTACGTGCCGTTTTTGTAATTGCAATCAATCATGATACACACAGAGGGTTATAGTCCTTTTGTTACACTTAGTGAAGGTACAGGGGTCAGGAAATACAATACTTTACTGACGTGTGGCTCTTGTTGGAATCATCTGATTGTGTAGGCCTACATGAGAATGAGATAAGCATATTACCCTTTAGACGGACTTGGAAGTTTTGGGGTGTCGAGTGACAAAATGGAACAAGTGGCCTTATGATATTTGTAGATTCGTTTCTGTCTTTCTTTTTTCTTTCTTTCTTTTTTTAAACAAAGTTGACATTAGTAAAGCTGTTTGTTTTTTTAATTGGTTGCTTTGCACTGGAGACTTGGGCTGCTTAGTCAAGTGTTGTTTCCTCTGATTATAATTGAGCAATGGAGCAAAACGTGCACGCACACACACACACACACACACACAACCACGACTACAAACACAAACACACAGTGAACACACGCATACACACAAGCACAGACACACACATGTACATGGAGTGAAAGCACAGACACAAATAAACGAACATGCACGCATTAACAACACAAAGACAGACACACACACGTACACATGCACACACGCAAGTATACGCACACAAAAGTCTTGACATTAGATGTTTTCTCCGCTGCCATCGATTTGATGTGAATATAAAGAATACTTAATGTGTTTATTCATTTTAACCCCCCCACCACCACACACACGCACACACACACACACACACAAACACACACACAGACACATGTTCCCTGGCCCCACCGCACATGCACACACACACACATACACACACACACATACACACACACACACACACACACACACACACACACACACACACACACACACACACACACACACACACACACACACACACACACACACACACAAACCCTCAAATCCAAATTCTTTTTTACTCCACAGTAGTTGTCTGTACATGCTGATGCTGATGATTTGCCAGGGTTGTGACAGCCCCTAATTACCCCGAGACATTGTCACAGCGAGGCGTGTTTTTATTAGTGTATTGTTTATGGTAATTTATTGTTCGTCGCTCATCTTTTTGTAGCACATTTGGACATTTAATGAGTTTTTTTTTTTAAATAAAAAATTAGCCGCGTAGGGAACGCAAAATAAGCTGGAAACTTGATGACAGGTTGTCAGCATCTCACACATTACAGTACAGGAGGCTTTCTGCAGAGCTGTATAAAGTAAGACACAGTGAGCTTACATGTAGGCCTAAGTGGTAACATGAGAAGTGTATCATATAGCGTAATCAGGGTCGGATTAATGCACAGGCTAGATGCGGCTGCAGCCTAGGTGGCCCCCACCTGCCAGGGGGCCCCTGATTGGCCAAAAGTGAAAAATTGCAGAATTGTGACAACAGGCAAAATTGAAAAAAATATTTGTTGTGTTCAGTACAGTTGGTAGACATGTTATCATGAATTCCTTGCTTGAAATGATGACACTGTCAATGTAAATTTGCAGCCTGGGCCATAAATCCGGCCATGAGCGTTATTGTGACTGGATTTCTAACCCAGAGTCCCATGTCTCTGCGAGGAAAAGCGGATTTTTTTTGTGTGTGTGTGATATTCTTTTTTTTTTCAGAAAGTACAAGTTGAGGTCTTGAAGAAGCTACTAGCATTTTGACTTTAAAATAGTTAACTTCATGTCTTTTCCATGGACAAGAGAAACTTTCAGAGTTGTTTTCTACATTTGGAAGTGAACACATTCAAAACAAAATAAATTCATCAGGTACTACCAGATTGATTCCCATGTGTAGGGCATCATTGTAAAGCTGGGAATCTATGATTACCTCAACATGCCCCCGGGCATACTTGCAGCCCGTTTTCTTGTGGCTAATCACAATAACAGTCACAGCCGCTGACAGCTTTTGCCAGGCCCAGGACAAAGCCATCTGAAAGGGCCTCCCATCCAATACATGAAATGCCATGAAATCACAATTCTGGGCCCCCTCTCTCCCTGGGCCCGGGACAACAAACCCCTTTGTCTCCCACACACACACACACACACACACACACACACACACACACACACACACACACACACACACACACACACACAAACACACACACACACACACACCGAGATGATTACTCACACCTCTTCCCCATTCTACATCCATCTGTCTGGCTTTCCATCTGTCTGTCTGCTTGTTTGTCTGTCTTTCTGTAGCTCCCTCCCTCCACTCTCTCTCTCTCTCTCTCTCTCTCTCTCTCTCTCTCTCTCTCTCTCTCTCTCTCTCTCTCTCTCTCTCTCTCTCTCTCTCTCTCTCTCTCTCTCTCTCTCTCTCTCTCTCTCAGGGGTGCAGCTGCCAGCTGAGTTTGGAGTCTCTGGCTGCCGAAGGTGTTGCTGGGGCTCAGCAGACGCAGCAGTAGCAGTCTCTCTCTCTCTCTCTCTCTCTCTCTCTCTCTCTCTCTCTCTCTCTCTCTCTCTCTCTCTCTCTCTCTCTCTATCTTTATACATAGTTTTTGTCCCTTTCTCTCAAACTATATATTTTTCAATTGCCCTTCTCTCTATCTTTCCGTCTCCCTCTCTCTCTCTCTCTCTCTCTCTCTCTCTCTGTCCATATACACCCTCTCGTTTACCAGGAGTCCTGATTCACAGGTTGCACCGCTGGCTGACAGCTCAGCCAATCACCTCACAGCAGGCCTAGATCCCCCAAAGACCCCCCAACACACACACACATACACACATCCACACACATGCTAACACACATGCACACACACTCTCTAAGACACTCTCTCACACACAGACACACACACATACTTCATTTGCCGCTCACACTGAAGCCACTGAATCAGCACCACCAGGGCTAAGGGCCTGCATGGAAGGTGTGGATGAGGCGACTTGCCAATTCTTCTCATTTCTCTTTTTTTGCTAGTGTTCTCTCATTCGTCTCACTTCTCACTTGTTTACCTCCTGATGTTACCTCCACTCATCTCTTTTCTCTCTCTTTCTTTGACATCTCCTTCCCCACTGTGCTACCTCCACTTACCTCTACCTCTGCACTCTTCCTGAATGTTGACACTTTTTTCCACATCATTTATTTTGTATTTTTGTCAACTCCATTTGTTTGCCTTACCTTTTTTATTACTTATTCATTCAGTCCTCCTATTTGTTTTTATAAGTCACCTTTTGTCTCCATTGTTGTTACTTTTCTCTTATTGTCATGATCTCACTGCAGACTGGCATCATGTAAAGGCGTAGGTATCTCACGCCGGTGAATTCTGCCTTCAGGTGCGACACCTTTGCAAGTCATAGTCCTGGGAGGAAATTATTGTACACGAACGAATTGGTTGCTTTAAATCAACTGAAGGAAAACTCTGAAATTATCATACAACATTGTGTTTTGATCGTACAGAGGACAAAATTATGGTTCAAATTATCGTACATCTAGCTGACAACCGGTGTTACTGGCCAATAAGCGAACACACTTCACTACAGCATAATAACATACCTCAACTGTCAACGATTGGTCAGAGCTCATTTCAAACCAGGGGTGAATTTCTCAAAACCGGAGTTGCTAACTACATTAGCTACTTTGCTGTTTTCAATGCATTTTCCCATTGGCAACTACCAAAGTTGCTAACAGGCTAACAACTTCTCTTTTGAGAAACTTGCCCCAGAGCTGAGCTCACTGCTCCCACCCAAGTGCTCCAGGGCACCGAGGAATGGATTACGAATTGTAATTAATGTGGTCTGGTAAAACAAGGCTTTCCATAACCATCCCTACACTTAACTTGTCACAGGGCATTGAGGAGCACGAGTCAACATGCAAAGGCACCTTGCACAAATGTGATAGACTGTTCAAATCGTCGTGCTATCTTACTTACTTTTGTGATGCCATGTTGCTTACTAACTTGCTCATTCACGTGCAATCTTTCTCTTTCTGGTGTCTCTTTCTATCATAGACATACAGACACAGTCTCTCTCTCTCTCTCTCTCTCTCTCTCTCTCTCTCTCTCTCTCTCTCTCTCTCTCTCTCTCTCTCTCCCTCTTTCTCCCCTTCAATGTGACAGTCTTGCCATGCGTTATGTTTGTTTTTTCTACTCGCCCCTTTTCTAAGTGTTAGGGGTTCTCCCAGTGCTGCCGTCTCTCTCTCTCTCTCTCTCTCTCTCTCTCTCTCTCTCTCTCTCTCTCTCTCCGCACACCTGCACAGCCTCGGGGCAGGCTCATCGTCCAGCCTCCCTTAACACCCCTCTTCCTCTATCACTCACTCCTCTCTCTCTCTCTCTCTCTCTCTCTCTCTCTCTCTCTCTCTCTCTCTCTCTCTCTCTCTCTCTCTCTCTCTCTCTCTCTCTCTCCCTCTCTCTCTCTCTCCACTTCCCCTTCTCATCCTCCACTCCCCCTTCCTCTCTTTATTGAATAGAAGGACTTGTGGATGTGGATGCAGACACCTGAAGTGGCCATTTAAATGTCCAGAAACACCAGTAACCATTATCCAACCATAACAGGAACCTTTTTTTGTTTTTCTCTTCTCTCCCTTCACCACATCTCTCCCCCTCTTCCCTCTTTCAGGGATTTCTATGCTTGCCAAAGAGTAAACAAACTGGGCCGGAGATGGTGTGGCCAGACTAGCCATGCAGACATCTGTAAACCCCGCTTTTTAAAAAAGGGATTTGCGCTGAATTAATAGAGAAGGGGGAAGCCAAAACGCTGATTGACAGAGGGGCTGAAATACACCCCGCCAACCGCACACCCCACCCCCACGCACACTTGCACACATACACACACGCACACACACACGTTTGCCCACATGTGCACACGCACTTATGTATGCACACACACACACACACACACACACACACACACACACACACACACACACACACACACACACACACACACACACACACACACACACACACACACACACATTTTGAGGGGGGGGGGATTAAAACATAGCAGTGATTTTGAGGCTGACTCAGTTCACGCTGCATTTTAACATTATGGCCAAGTGGAGCATTTAGCCTGTATACAGTATATTGATGCTTTGTTGTCCTCGTTGTGTATGAGTATGTATATGTACAGAAGAAGCTGCGTAGGCATGTAATTAACAATATGCAATAAAGAATACTGCCAATTGACACTAGGCTGTAGCATGAACAGTTATTTCACCATTTTACAATAGCCATGCATTGTTAATATAAAATATTTAAACAAAGCTTCCTGCAAGGTGTTGCCTGGTGAGGAAATACAAACTTGTTTGTACGAGATGGATCATTAATGCACATCTGTGTGTTTATGAAAGTGAGAGAGAGAGAGAGAGAGAGAGAGAGAGAGAGAGAGAGAGAGAGAGAGAGAGAGAGAGAGAGAGCACATGTGTGTGCGTGTGCGTGTGTGTGTGTGTGTGCATGCGTGTGTATGTGCGCGTATGTGCGTGTGTATGTGTGTGTGTGTTTGTGTACGCACACTCATAGGCACATGGGATAGGCATGGGGAGGGTGATTGTGTGAACAGGAGCACCTGGGACAGCAGGAGGGCCCAACCGGAGGAGTGCCCATTCCCAAGATGCAGTGCGGCAGTCACAGCGGCGTGGCGGTGGCTCGGCCCATTTAGTTTTGGCACCTCAGCTGCCAGCCAGCCTTGCTGATGAGAAGGTGTGTTGAGTGTGAGAGGGTGTGTAAATGATTGTGTGAGTCAGTGTGTGGTGTGTTGCTTGTTTGTCTGTGTGTGTGTGTGTGTGTGTGTGTGTGTGTGTGTGTGTGTGTGTGTGTGTGTGTGTGTGTGTGTGTGTGTGAGAGAGAGAGAGAGAGAGAGAGAGGGAGAGAGAGAGAGAGAGAGAGAGAGAGAGAGAGAGAGAGAGAAAGATTGTCTGTGTGTGTGTGTGTGTGTGTGTGTGTGTGTGTGTGTGTGTGTGTGTGTGTGTGTGTGTGTGTGTGTGTGTGTGAGAGAGAGAGAGAGAGAGAGAGAGAGAGAGGGAGAGAGAGAGAGAGAGAGAGAGAGTGTGAGTGTGTGTGTGTGTGCAGCTGATAATTAAGGTACCGTCTAGTTGAGTTGTCACGACAGATTGTTTGCTCTGGGCCTTTCCGTGGTTCTGTTGAGCTCCGTGCAGCAGCTCCGCCTACCCCCCACCCCCACCACCCCATCCCCCCTGTCGTCGGCCCGAGGGTTTGGCACCTCCGCTGGGCATGGGAAGAGTATTTTTACCCCCCGCACGCACAGCCCCAGCCCACCATACCAGGTACTAATGAGAGCGGTTTGCCAGGTTGTACTGATATGGTCGCTTCAGATTGTTTTTTGAAGCCTGCTGGTGACGGGAAGTAAAAAAAAACAGTATTGTTGTCTATGACAATCAAATTGTGATGCTGAAGATGTTGGAGACAGTCTTCACATGTGTCTAGTTTTACATATTTTTTTAGATAGAAAAGTAAGTGTATTTTCAAGTAGTAGTTAGTAGACAAAACATGGGACATCTTCTCAAAAATACTCTGAACATTTTGTGCCTTCAAGGGGTTTTGTGCTTTTTGATTGGACAGGAAATGGTTGTGAGAGAGATGGTCTCCGCACATCGGCTCTGACAAAGTGCTGAGCACTGCTCTGCCAAAGTTCGACTTCATTGTCATCAATCCCGCACCCCTGGCAGCACAGATGTCCGTGGAAATTCACGGATGTCGGCTATAGCGATTAGAGACGAATTCTATTTTGTCAGAGCCATTGACTATCCATGCTCTGTTAGGGTGTAATTGTGTGAGGGGGTCGGAATTGTGTCGGAAGCGCTGTCAGTGCTGTCGGAGCCGATGTGTGGAGGGCCAGAGGCAGGCGAAGGGGATATTACCTCTGCCCCAAATCGAATCTTGACTCGCCAGCATAACAGAACTGGGGCCTTAACCATTTGACCCACAGCCAAGTCCAGAAAACACTTTCAGAAAGTTGTACAGTATAAATTACCATGTTGCAGTGAACCAATGCTACCACTCATATAGAACATATGTAAGGACTAAAGTGAAAGTCTTACTTTTGAGCCATACTCTGTCCACTCCTTCACCCAAACCTCGTCAAAAGTCAGCATGTACTTTTAAATTAAAACACTGACAGGTGTTGTTGAGCTTCTCCGTTTAAGGCCACAAGATCTGCGTGAGTGGGGACACAGCATGTTGCATGCGTTATAAACCACAGCATCTTAATGAGCAGAAAAATATACAACATGGCCTGAAGTATGAAGGTCTAACAAGCATCCTTGGACCTTTTCATTAGTTTTCTTTCAATTGACGTTGTTAGCGAGACTCACTACACACAACAGAAGTAAGCATGGACACTGAGATGTAGCCTAGCCACGCAACAAACAAAGCCTCCATGATCTCATTATTTATCACAACAAAAAAGGCGCTCCCTTATTAACCGTCTCTTTAAAAAAAAATCCGCTCTTGTCCATTTCAAGAAAGGGTCAGGCGGTCCCTGCAAAAGGCCTCGGCCTTAACAGTGAGTGGTCTGAGAGAGCTGGCAGGTGGTGGCCATGGTGTTGGTGACGACAACGGCGGCGGGTACGCTCAAAAAAGTTGACCGCCGAAATGTGTGGCAGACTGAGGGACTAATGAGGCTTCTCCTCAGAGACGCGAGACGCCCACACCCCCCGGACGTCCCCTGACACCCACCCACCACCGTCTCCCCAACTCACCACCATCCTCAACACCACCACCACCCGACATGCTGCTAATTGCCCGGCTAATATCCTCTCTGTTTCTTGAGCTCACCGCCGTCCACTTGAAGACCATTTTGTACTCACCGCTTGACGCCTCAGCGTTTCATTTCAAAGATGGCTGACCTCCCTCTCCACAACAACCCCACCACACTCCCGGGCCATGGGCTCTGGCCTATACAAGCAACAAGAAAGGAGAGGAAAAAGTCAGACGTTGATGAAGTGCCGTCAAGACAATGATGCAATGAAGCAGGTTGAGAAAAAAAGATCGAGAATAAATTGAGGATGACAGAAGGAGACATAAAATTAAAGACATGGAAGGAAAAAATAGCTTTGGAGGTGTTCGATTTACCCACCAAAAGTGGGATCATTTGAAGGAAAAAAGCATATGCCCAGGCATCTGTTTCCCCTGACTCCTTGCAAAAAAAAATTCGAAAACTCTCTCGAGTCTCTCGAAGCGCACCAAGCAGTGTTTTTTAAAGAAGCACTCGGCCATCTGTCTTCAGTTCTTCCCCTTTGCAAAGCGCTTTTTTTTCTTGGCACACGCTACATGGACTCTTTACCTCTTCTCTCTGACAAGACTATCTCCCAAGGCAACTTTATGGCAAGTGTTCATCCTTGCCGTTCCCTAACGTGGAGATATATGCAGTTCGCATTTTGTTTTTTTTGTTGCTTCATACATTAGGCAAAGCCATTGGACATCCTTTCAGTGTGAATCTGTCAAGTGTGGATGCCTTGGATAGATAGAGCACCCAGATCTCACTCTGAATATTACACATAAAGGGTGACTGCCAACATATGACTTGAAGTAAATATTTTCCAGGCCATGAGATTTCAGTCCTGACTCTCTTCCAGGGAAACTCATAGGTGGAAAAAAAAAGAAAAAATGGGGGGGAAAGGGGGGGTAAGCAAGACAACAAAAAAGTAGAAGTTGAAGTGAAGTGATCCAAACTTTTTTCATTGTTATACTTTTTTCCCCGTTTCCTTTCATCCCCAACGCATGCCTCACTTGAGAGTTGGAGAGAATGGGATCTTAGGAGGTTTGTTCTTAGTGAGTGAGACCTTTAGAGGAAATGAGAGGACAACTTAATTAAAGCTTTCATCTTCCTACTTTTCAATCCCTTCAATGAATGAGACCTTAAGAGGGCTGGGATCTTGGAGGTGGGGGTGTTGGATGTTGGGGTGGGGGGGTTGGAAGCTGTGGATGTTGGTGGGGGTCGGTGGGCGAATTTTAGTCGGCTGGTGATTTGACAGAGGGTGTGGGACCACTGACTGGGATCCTTCTTTGGAGAGCGGGGGGATATACCTTGCGTCAGTGGCAACCTGCTGCTGAGAGGAGAAAGACAGCTTGTTAGGTGCATATGGAATTGCCAGGAATCCTAAAAAAAACCCATCAATTACATCATAACAACATTGCTCTGACAATACCAAGAGTCTTAAATAATAGTTTAAGTTACGATTTTGGTAAGACGTTAATAGAGCTCTGCATGAAAAGGGTTAACACAGAGCTTCCTCACCACTCACAACCCCAATCATGTACACGTAGTCCCGGGAAGAAAGCAAAAGAATATCAGATCGACTAATCACTACTAAACAACATCTTGAGGGTATGCTGTCCTCTTAAGTAAGTAAGCCAGCCCACTTGCCAGTGGTTTCATTTTGGTAATCTTCTCAGTAGGACGACAGTGACCCCACTTTATCCTCCTGCCAAGATGGCGACCTCTTGAAGCTTTTAACAGCAATCTCTTGCTCTGATGAGGTCAGCGGTTGGCATACACACCAGCGTGCACAAGGGGGTTCAAGGTGCTAAAAGAGGGATTGAAGGAAGGAGAAAGAGAGAGAGAGAGAAAAATAGAGTTTTAGCGAGAATGGTTAAGAGGAAGAGAGAGAGAGAGAGAGAGAGAGAGAGAGAGAGAGAGAGAGAGAGATGGAGAGAGCGAGAGATTGGAGAACAGCAAGACAGCATAGCAGGCTTCAGAAGGAAGTGACCAGTGTGAGCTTTGCTAATTGACGGCTATAATGGTGACGGTGCCCGAGTCACGCTGGCACCAATGACTTAGGCGATGGGGACGCGGCGGCTGACAGGAACTCCCGCCGATGCCGCATTGTGCCCGCACCGCATGGGAGGCGCGAGGTGGCGATTTGAACACAGCCGGTTTAGAATAGCGGCTCGGCTGGATTAGCTGGTTCCCAGCGGTATGGGGCTGTTGTGCCCGTAACGTCATTAGAAGGCATTAAAAAAACCAAGAGCACCTCCCTCCATCTCCCCTCTATTCTTCCTCTTCTTCCTCCAAAGGACCCTGCCACTGTACGGCTCTGCTCTGCATCCAGGGGATTTGGTGGAACGCGAGGTTTAATTGTCAGATTAGGGCTATTAGGCATGGCATAGCATGGCAAGGCTTTTTTTCTTGTTCTTTCAGAATTAATTAAAGGTCACATACATTAGATTTATATTCAGTTCTACAAAACGTTCAGGGTCCAAAAATACAATACCCATAGCTTGTTGTTTAAGTTTATTTTATCAAGTCCAGTGTTGGGCAAGTTACTCAAAAACTGTAGTGCATGACTGATAAAATGATACCGTTTATTTTTTTTTAAAATTATTAAGTAATCCCTTACATCACTATATGACTATATTTACAAAGTAAGTAATGTAATGTATGTAAATTACTTTTGTTACTCTTGTCAAAAAGAACTAGATATGGATGTCACAATTTACAATGTAAATCAAACTCATGAGTCATGACTCTTTCACCTTCCATCCAGGAGGTGTTTCGGCAGCATGGAGACTAAAAAGTAGAAGGTTCAGGAGTAGCTCCTTTCTGACCCAGCACACCGAACACCCTTAAAATCCAGGTTACAATAAAATGTATTGTATCTTACCGGTAAGTACTAGCATTGTAACTAGTGCATGTAGACCTACATATTACACACATCCCTGGTCAAGGTGCAGCTTGATTCAGGTTTCTTGATAGAAGGTTTCCTGGTGAAGTTCCTTTATTGTGTCCTGGTGAAGGGTCAATAGTTCGATAAGCGCCTGACCGTTTTAAGCATCTTAAGCAGGAGATAAATGAGTACATAATGTTTTGTGTGGGGTCAGGGTGTGCATGGGATGTATCCTTTAAAAGTTTATCTGATCATGCACTATGTACAAAGAAACCACCATATTTCGTGATGAGGGAAAAAAATATATATATTCACCAGCACGTTATAGTGTTGTAAGACAGTTGTAATCAAATGGGCCTAAATGATGCGCCCTCAATGAGTAAATGATCCGATCTTATACAAAAGGCCTTTGCTTCTCCTCAGTCCGTATAGTGTAGTGTATAACAGTGTTCTCTCTCCCTCTCGACTGGTGCAAGAGGAACGTTTGGCACTTCACTCAGGATTAGGATGTGGAATCCTGGTAATACTTAGAACCAGAGTAATTAGAGGTCTGATCGGGCCGCATTTCTGCACAAAGGGACAAATGGCGTCTCATTACAAAAGGACAAACTGCCCTTGACTGAAGAAACAACTCTCCAGTTTCCTCCACTGAAACCCCAACATTTCCCCCCTTATTTTTTCTATAAAACTCC
>NC_085879.1:9450292-9460292 GCF_034702125.1 Engraulis encrasicolus
CACACATTTCAACTAAAACAATTTTTTTCAATCGTTTCGATGTCTTTGCTAAAATTAGGTCAAGGAAGGATAAGAGTAAATACTTCTCCTTCATAACAGTCAGAAAAAGGTATAAAAAAAAATTAACAGAGGGGGTGGAAGACAGATGATTTTGAGGGAACAACATAGAAGGCAGAAATCAAAACAAACGCTGTAGGCATCAGTGTGTCCGCCCGTGACAACCTTGACGCTTGTGCTGCCTGCACCTGTGCCCTGTGTGTGTGTATGCGTTGTCTACGTTGGCTTTGCCTCTTGTTTGTGGATACCCCCTGTCTCTGACAGCTCTCATTTCCATCCACTCACATCACCTGGAAGGAGACTGTGGAGTGCACATCACAGGTGATGTGGTGCACGCAAAAGCTTCACAGTTTTTTTCCTGAAAACATTTCACAATCACTCCCTAGTGATTCTGAGGAAGACCACGAGATAGAAATGTCATCTAGCTGCCAATTGAGAAAATAAACTAGAAATTGGATTAGCAAAAGACGATTCTTAGGGGTGTGTGAACTTATAAAAAGAAAACATCCACACACATCATCCTTAATCTCCACCCCGCACGTCTTCCCTGCCTGCCCGTCCGTCTGCCTGCTCAGTCTTGTGGTGGACCTTCACCTTCCTGGCCCGGGGATTCCCCTTCGCCGGGCCTAGCCAGACTCCTATTTGGCATGGCATTATAAAGGGCATTAACCATTATCAGACAGCCCTGAACGACACTCCCATCATCATCCCAAAGCCTTGTTTTCTCTTTTCTTTGTATAGCGCAGTTTTTGTTGTATGCAAGCAAAAAAGTTAAACGCTGTTTTGAAAAGTCGTGACAGCTGTCACGATGGCCTTAGTCCGTGCTGTTGTTGCTGGGGATGTGTACACAAATTAGAGGCATTATCAGACAATCGGAACACGCCCACGTTAGAGCGCTGAGAGAGAGAGAGAGAGAGAGAGAGAGAGAGAGAGAGAGAGAGAGAGAGAGAGAGAGAGAGAGAGAGAGGCAGGGAGGGAGAGTAAATAATGAAAATAGGGATGAGTAAAGGCAGAGGGAGGAAGAGAGAAAGAAGGAGTGCTGAGTTGACAGAGAGAGAGAGAGAGAGAGAGAGAGAGAGAAGGATACAGGGAGAGAGGGATGAGGAGGTATTAGGTTGACTGTTGCATCTGGCCCAAGTCATTCATGGCAGCAGCATTCGACAGCATTCGTTTTGTTCCAATGTCACAGAATCACTGACATTTAAACACAAACAGTGACGCCTGGAAATTCCCCTTGTGCTAAAGACAGATACTGGCCATTCACCAGGGATGCATTTAGCTAGGTAACTATAATTGACTGGTGACTGATGAATACAGCTTCAATGGAAAATCTTCACGGAGGTCACCTAAAGCATATTGGCTATTATATATGAATTTCCCGAAAGAGAACGAGTTAAAACATAGTCATCCCATTTTATGATAAATCCTCCATCAGTGTGTTAGGATTTATATTTCTTAAGTCATTCTCTGACCTCTACGAGTGGCCATGCGTTACATAAGCATTTGAATTAAGCAAGTAAAGTGCATAAAAATGTGCAAGAAGACACGTTTTGGTAACACCAATCAGATTTAGAATACAAATCTTAAATTAATTACTACAACTAAAATTCAGTAATAATAAAATAGAAAAATAAAATGACAGAGTAATAATGACTTTACAATGGCAGTGACATAATGATGCTGTCATAGTGGTAGAATTGCAACATGCCAGACCGCAGTTGAACAGGATGTCACGGCTTTTAAAAGTAATCTTGTGATTATCTTTAACATTTGCGAATTACATTAAGTCTTTTTGTCTTGGAGAATTAGCTGACATCTTTCAAGTACTCCAGCCAGTTGTTCTTCTTCGACATGCCTCTTAATCCCCTGCAAAAACAATAAAAAGAGCCTTGCACATCCCTGGAATAACAATCCACACCCAGCGTGTAAATCAAGAACTCAACGTACAGGATAATTAAATGGGTCATTTTTTTATTTGCAGATGTTTACCGAGCATGACTAAGGCACTTGTTGCATCTCCGGTCTTGTTGTGGCGTCTGGCTTGAGCAAGGCTGGTGAGTGTGTGTGTGTGTGTGTGTGTGTGTGTGTGTGTGTGTGTGTGTGTGTGTGTGTGTGTGTGTGTGTGTGTGTGTGTGTGTGTGTGTGTGTGTGTGTGTGTGTGTGTGTGTGTGTGTGTGTGTGCTCTCATCAACATTACACATGACATTTCGCTTTGACTCGCTTATGAGTGTTCTAACGCTCCATTGGGCATAAGCTTGCTCTTTGCGTCAGAGAGAAAGGGGACTAAGAGAGCCGCAATGTTGTTTCGAATGTTGTTACGACTGTCTAGCTGTTTGTAATGACAGGTGTAGTGTAGTGAACTGCATTGTGACACCTGACAGCATTCAACGTCTGGAATTTCTGGACGATTCCTCTGAGGTGACTTGTTGCGCACGATGTAATCACTTCGTCTCGTCAAACAAACGCGGCCTTAAACACATGCAGCCTCACCCTTTACCCCATATACAGGGCCGTTAGAGGTATTTGGGGGCCCTTGGCGAACAGGGACTTGGTGGCACACGTTTTCATGATTATGTACATTCTCACCCATGTGTCTTTCTTCTCTTCAAACTACTTGAGAGAGATTTCAAATCCTTGCAATTTCCATCCTTGCACTTTTTGGTTGAAGAATTTAGGAAGGTGCTGCGACAGTCACAAATTTGCCATTTCTGTCATTTGATTATATGTATATAACCTGTCATTACCAGGGCCCCCCTGGGCCCTTGGCAACTGCCTAGATTGCTTGCCTGATTCTGACAAGCCTGTCCATATATACACGCTGGCTAATGATATGCCACTCAAGCGTACTCCGATGTCGCTACAGGCGCTGTCTTTTTTATGCCTGATTAAATAATTTAATAAAAACGCCGTCTTGCATCCTGCTTTGACTGGCTGTCGGCCACCCCCTTGACAAGAACTCTTCGTCTTTTTTTCAAACTGTGTTAAAAAATTAATTTAAAATACATCTGGTTGTGTGTCATCCACATCCACTCCCTATTCAAATCGTGCTTCAATTTAAGTGCTTATGACTATTCGCAAAAATGTGAAGGACCAAACAGTACACTGATTGTTGGAGGTGGTAGTGTTAAACATCTGAGGCACACTTATATTAGTGAAAAAAGTTAAAAATCCATTATATTAAGGGGTAGCGCACAGACAGTGTCAAGGCACTTTGCCATTTAATACCTTATTTAACATCTTTTAATGCAATGCCTGTTAGATTGTTAGTTCTGTTATTATTTGTTATTGTCTATTGTGTTGGATTTTTATGTTTCAAAAGTATTTCACAATGCACTGATTTGCCATGATTGGTCAATGGCCATGCCACTTTGTCACATGATATAGAATCCATTTTAAAAGCACCTTTGTAAGAAGTAACAAAGTTTGCCCTGATAAAGACTGGTTTGCAGTCAAATGGCATAGGCGTTATCAATTAGGAATAGTCACATGCTAAGTAGGCCTATGAAGTTCTTATTTCCTTTCTGAAGAGCACCTGATATTTTCTTCAAACAATTGACCCAACGCAGCACTCCCCTTTTCTTCATCTGTGTTCAAATTTGATTTAGACAATAACACTAATTCATCAGTAAAAGTCAAATAATACAAACTGGTTGTTTGTCATTCAAATTAACAAAGGCACAAAGCTTTAGAGTGAGTGGGAAGAGGAGGCAAATGTAGCAATATAGACTCACTCATTGGAGGACAGTGGAATGGCCTACCCAGAATATTTGCCTGCTGTCCAGAAAGTGTCAAGTGAAAAGTCGGTGTGTGTGAGCGTGCGTCTGGAGCTTCACCCAATGCAAATGTGGCTTTGTCTCAGGACCGGTGTAAAACAAGTAGCTTTGTTTATTTGTTTCATCAGGCATGACACTGAGGTCAACATCCATCACTTTCGTTCTCTGACACACTCACACACACACACACACACACACACACACACACACACACACACACACACACACACACACACACACACACACACACACACACACACACACACACACACACACACACACACAGGAGTGGGGTTCTGGTTTAGAAAGTGGTTGGGACATAAAGTTTGCAAATTGTCCAGGCCTACAGTATGTGTGGAAAAGTGGTGTGGGCCATTTAAAGTCATCTCAGAAGTGGTATGTCCCCACCATCACAGACCACACCATGAACTATATACGGGCACACACACACACACACACACACACACACACACACACACACACACACACACACACACACACACACACACACACACACACACACACACACACACACACACACACACACACACACACACACACCTCCATCCTCCCTCCATCCTGGCTGTCTGCTATCTGTCTGCTACCTGTCTGTCTTTCTCTCTCTCCCTCCCTCCCTCCCTCTAAATCTCTCTCCACCTGTGTCTCCACATTTACAAGTGTTGCTCATGTCCTTATTTTGGATGTACGCCAGCTGACAGAAACACAATAGAACATCACCAAAAATCTAAACTCAAGATGGCGACAAGTGCTTCGACTTTGACAGTGCGTTGATCAAATCAAAAGACATCCCTGTACACACAACACATATAGTAGATCACTTGATGAACATCAACAAAGAAAAAAAAAACAATGTCTGTTGTGTACGATGTATGAACACGGCCGACGTGGCTGAGTGAATGTCAGTTTCCGTGCCGGCTTTGCGTTTGTTGGTGAGCGTGTTGCTCAACTCAAGCGCGACTGGTGTTATTACAGCTAAGCCCTGAGTGAGCTGTCTAGGAGAGAGGGGCGGAGAGAAGGAGAGAGAAAGAGAGACAGAGAGAGAGACAGATAGAGATGGAATATGCCTCCAGCGATGGGGTAGCGTTGAGGTGTGTGTGTGTGTGTGTGTGTGTGTGTGTGTGTGTGTGTGTGTGTGTGTGTGTGTGTGTGTGTGTGTGTGTGTGTGTGTGTGTGTGTGTGTGTGTGTGTGTGTGTGTGTGTGTGTGTCGGGTGTCGGATGGGGTGGGTTTGTGTTTTAGCTGATGCTAATCCGACAGTTATGAATTGTCAGATCCCCAAACCCGTCTGACAGTGAAGAGTTTTTAATTCAAACATTAGCTGTTTAAATAGCCTATACACTGTTGACACTGAGATAAACACTGCCAACAACGAGAGTCTTGGACAGGTGGATGGCTTTGAGGAGTTGAAATGGGCTGATCTGAGGTGTCTGTCTGTCTGCAGTTTCCACAATAAAGGACTATTTACACTCAGCATAGAGAGAAGTGACTCAGCTATTCCTGGATGAGAGAGAGAGAGGGGGGGGGTGTACAGATACAGATACAGATACAGATACAGATACAGTAACAGAGTGATAGAGACCAAGAACACAAGAAAGAAAGAAAAAAAGGAAAGAAAGAAAAGAAAAGAGAGAGAGAGAAATATACAGATACAGTAACAGAGTGATAGGGACCAAGAACAAAAGAAAGAAAGTAAAAAAGGAGGGAAGAAAGGAAAGAAGAGAGAGAGAGAGAGACAGAGAGAGACAGAGACAGAGAGAGAGAGAGAGAGAGAGAGAGAGACAGAGAGAGACAGAGACAGAGACAGAGGAATAGGAGAAGAGACGAGAAAGAAGAGAGCGGAAGAATTACTGTCCCAAAAACAGAAGGCAGGAGTTCCAGTCAATTTCAGAGTGATTTACTGAGGTTGTAACACACCTTCCAGAATAGAGTCATACACACTCATTGAGAACCACTAACATACCAAAAGCCTGAGCTCAAACTGTGCTGACAGATCTTCGCCAACGGTTCCTCACTCTCTCCTCACAACAAGCACGCACGCACACACACACGCATCGCGCCGCACACCCAGACCCACACACACACACACAAACACACACACACACGGTTCTCCTAATCTTACAATAATTTCAAAAGTGTCAACACACAGACAGAGTGAGCACTTAGGCTACATGGGGTGTCTGTTACATGCAAATGATGAATAGCTTCTGAGTTCATTGACATGGAGTCATGAGTCTTATCGGTGCAGTCTCTGCAAATCATTATAATTTCTTCATGTAGACGTCAAGATGAGCTGAAACCTGATACACACATGCGAGACACACACACACACAACACACACATACACACACACACACACACACACACACACACACACACACACACACACACACACACACACACACACACACACACACACACACAGATGTATACACACATGTATGCACACATACAGTACACACCGGTATACGTACACTGACACAGAAAAATAGAAAATGTGAGCTCATCAAAGAAATACAAGGCTTTCGCTGTCACAAGTAGTGCTGGCCCAAGGTTACATAAGAGATAATGCTAAAGGCCCGCACACTGATAAATAATCCCAAATGTTTTATTGATGCAACATTTCGGACAGGTTGTTCCTCATCAAGCACACACTGACACAGGCACGCACACACAGACACATGTAAAAAATGTACACACATAGGCACACAGGCAGACACACACTCACATTCTCTGCCTTTAGCCCTAATCTTCCAATAATTTCAGGAGTGTCAACACGTTAATGTTGACAGGTTAAACTGCGGGTGTGTGTTTGTCGGCGTTGGGGTTGTGCGTTGCGTCGCATCGTGCTCTTCCCGTCGCGCTAATTACCACCTGTATGACATTCCTCTTTGTGTCAGTTTCGGATGCCAGACCGACCAGATCTTTACCTTGGCCGAGCGCCAAGCAGTCACCAATGTGTGTACTGTACATGTACCAACAAACAGCCAAATGGCCTGTTTTGTAGGTCGATCATTTTGATGGACAACTGACGTTTTTTTATTGTATTTGCAGCAGCACAAATGGTATCTTTCACAAAGTGGTATTTTTGCACTCACAAGTAACTAGCAGTCATGTATAGCCTATGTGTATAGGGTCGCCAACCATCCCTTGAAATACGGAATCGTCCTTTAGAGATAAAAGTACAGGTTTCACATTGAGCTGAAAGGGGACGCCCCCTAGACCCCCCCGCCCCTGAATTAAATGTCCCGTATATATTTCCATTGACAGTTGGCAGCTCTTCCATGCGAGCTGCCATTGTTGACTGAAATAGCTGCCGCGTTTAACTCATTTTTCCCTTTTCGACAATGTTTAAACTTTGACTACGTCTCATCTCTGAAAATCGTGGGATGCTGATTGGTTCTACTGCATTTTGGTTTGGGAGCAGGGCGAGTCTGAGGGTCCTCCAGACCTTTGTGTCAGCTCAGTGGGTATGATGAGAGTCAGGCTGGGGTTAGTTTCTTGTCAACAGAAACTCTCTCAGAAGAGAGGAGTCTTTACATGCTTGTTGAGGGTTGAGAGAGATACACTTGAACCAACAATAGCATGTACAGTATTTCTTTGCGGATGCGTTTTTGACGGACACTTGGAATGTCTGTCTGTCTGTACTTCGGCGGCACTGAACTGCACAGTGACATCTTAAGTGATACCTGTGTACAGTTTCATAAAGTGGTCATTTGCACACGTAAGTAACTGGCCAGACAAGAAGCCTGGTACGCAGGTACGCACGGACACACACACACACACACACACACACACACACACACACACACACACACACACACACACACACACACACACACACACACACACACACACACACACGCATACCCACACACACACACACACACACACCTTAGGAACCTGTCCCTCTGCCTCTGTATATTTATAGGCATTCTTCGACCTGATGGATAACACTGTGTCGGAGCAGCAGATGACAGATCAGTTAATATGTCTGTGGAACAAACATAGCTAAGGCATGTGTGCCACCTAATACTAGGTGTGTGTAATAGATTGAGATAATTCAGGGGACCCAGACCTTCACGGGGCCCCATGGATCACTATATGCTTGTCGTGGGGGGGGGCCCACAATCTCTAGTAGTAGCTGTTTTTGTTTACAATAACAGTAATGCACATCTCATACACATTATATAGTATACACAAGCAAGCCCTAAAACCCTAAAACATACAGTAGTTATTGAGAATATAACCTATGGAGAGATTCCAAAGCTGAATTCAGAAGAATTTCCTCTATACAAGTTGAGGTTCCACTGACAAAATTTGGGATTTTTTTTTTTTTACAAGACGACTTACTGTCACTTTAAATTGATTGTACGAAAGCAAAACCGGTAAATGTGTGAGTGTGATACATGGCAGACACACTATGGTGCCAGACAGGTAGTTCTGTGGGTTTACCACATTGTGACCGCAGGCCTCTCTCCCTGCTCACTGCTGAATCACGCTATTAAAAAGGAACTTGTCATCCAACATCAAGAGACAAAAGGAAATGATCCTCAATGCCCTCTACCACCAGTAAATCCCAACCAACATCCCGGCCCACCCAACCACTCTCTTTGACTGACACACACACGCACACAGACACACGCACACGCACGCACGCACACACGCACGCACGCACGCACGCACGCACGCACGCACGCACGCACACACGCACGCACGCACACAAAAAATATTTCGGTCTTGAACATGTTTCGGTGATTCCCACTCGCCATAAGCCACTCACCACTCACCACCTCTAAGGCTCTCTCTCTCGCTCGCCTCGCGTTAGCTCGCAGCCCCAGGTACACTGTACACACACTCGCTTCTGAGAGATTTATTAGGGACGGCTGTCTGTTAAATATATCATTATTTTCACATTTCCTTCCTGTAGTGCCCCAAACCGCCAACCCCACCACCCCCACCACCCCCACCTCCAGGGCTGCTGACAACTTTAGCCTGGGCTGGGGACAAAATCATCTAAAAGCCCCGCCAACCCAATACATACAATGGAATGAGGCACCAATTCTGGGCCCCTGGGCCTGGGATGAATGGTCCCTTTGCCCCCTTCCCCTGTCACCTTCCCTGACCACCATCACCATCCTCAGAAAAGCTGACTGGTTTTGCCCCGGGGCTGGAGCTGGGGCTGGGGCTGAGGCCCCCCTGGCTGGGTAGTACCTGAGCACAACAGCACTAAGTGATGAGCCCATGCTTATCTGATCCAGACCTGGAGATCTGGAGAGACACCTGTGGATTTTTTTCGGACGATATATTACCGCCTAAGTAGTCATAAAATAGAGATTTAGGATCGCGCCAAGGCTGTAGTGACAGCTGGAAGCGACGCCGTTAAAGGCCCTGTAAAAAAAGAGAAAAGAAAAGAAGAAAAAAAAGAGAAAAAAGGATGTCAGGAGAGAAAAAGAGGGGTGGAAGTTTTTTATCTTCTCTTTTTTTTACGACGGTGACTTAAAAAAGGTGCGGATGCTTCTGCCTCGAGCATGCCTGTGGACATAGACAGAAGCCCAGAGAGAATGTAACAGCTCAACACACACACATACGCACGCATGCACACACGCACGCACGCACGTACACCCACACACAGTCCAGCTAAGATGATATTTGGGGCGCAGACAGTCTAAACTTTATACACACATGCTCTCACTCCCTCTCTCTGCCTCCTTTCACCTCTCTTTTATGTACCATGCAACAGAAACACATCCTCGCTCAACAGGGATAAATGACACACATCCCTTTTCAACACTTTTACAAACACACACACACGTACACGTGCACAGACGCACACACACACATATGTACACACACCCACACACGCATGCACGCACGCACGTAAACACACACACACACACACACAACACACACACCTTTAGTCCTAATCATGGAGTGAAAACATATATTTGCGTGCACACACACGCACGCACGCATGCACGGACACATACACACACACACACACACACACACACACACACACACACACACACACACACACACACACACACACACACACACACACACACACACACACACACACACACACACACACACACACGAGAGCCATTTAGGTATATGAGCTCGGTTCAGGTGAGCACACAGACAGGCAGC
>NC_085879.1:9465292-9475292 GCF_034702125.1 Engraulis encrasicolus
TTTTTTTTTACAACGCTGTCATCTCTAGTCGGCAAACAAACAGGCTTAGAGTGTTTTCAACACTTAAATAATAATTTATGTGTTTCTGCTAAGGCCAAATTGCCCTCCTCCTCCCCGAGGAAACGAAGAGGGGTGTGGAGGGGGCAGCCATTAACCAAAGTCAGTATCTTCAACATGTTTTTACCTGCATGAGAGCTATGCCAAAAATGCTATGTCCCACAAGGCTCAGTCTCTCCCTTGGGCAAGCGAGGAGAGACACATCTCGTTGCGTTCGGGCGAGCAGTTTTTAGCTGGTTTTACAGCGCACACATCAGAGACGGCGAGCAGCCATAACTGTCTAATCAGCGCTGTTAATCTGATAGAACCACAGGGTCCCATTAGCTGTCATCTCAGGGCCTAGTCCAACGCAAATGACAGATCCACACATGCTGATAAGACAATGTTGCACTTTTGTTTTACCCCTTTACCCCACAATCGGCATGTTTTGATTTATGGAGATATAGCCAGGGTTCCTTGTAGGCCTAAGTCAAAACCACTGTCTCTATTTTTGTAATAGCCTCCATTAGATGCGGGTTTTTTTTTTTCTTTGTGCATAGGCCTAATAGCTCTTGAAAAATGCGGGATATGTGTAGCCAAATAATCTCAACACGGAATGTTGCCTGATGTCCATTACGCACTTTGAAAAAATAAGGCTATTAGGCTACGTCTACACTGTAAAAAAATATATGAGTGATTAGTTATGATAACTTGTATATTTAATTTATTCTGTTATACAAAAATGATTTATGAAAATTCAACTCATATGTCTGAGTTGTAGTTATTTGACTTGTACCCATAAGTTCTTTCAACACAAGGAAGTTGAATGAACTTACAATTAAAAGTTTGAGTGGGGTACCTCCATCGCCCCCTGCTGGCGTCCCTCACCTCTGCACCAGATTAATCTGAATAGCAATCTCCTTTTGACATCTTTAGGCTACTCCAGGAATAAGGCGTAACCTAACCAAATAAAGTTTTTATTTAAATGATTTTATCAATATCTTGGATATCCTTGAAACAAGCAAGAGTCCCGATGAGCACCAAAGGAGAAAAGGGGAACACATGAAGAATGACAATAATTAGAATTGGGAAATAGGCCTAATATAATAATAAAACATGGTGGTGTAGTCGAAGTCCATAATGACTTAGGTGTTCGGTGTTTTTGTGGACAAAAAACATCGGTAGGTATTTTGTTTGTTCAGTAGGCCTAACGCAACCAGCACCGCTGCCCTCCCTCTCCCAGCTCCCACCCTGACGCAACTTGCAGAGACGTTTGTTACATTTGGATCACGCGCGCACTGTCCTAGTTCAGCCAGCCGCCCGCGCCAGAGAGAGCCGAGGTCGACTCATCCCGAAGTAGCTGACGGTCGACTCACCCCGAAGAAGCTCAAATGTCCTTCTCTTTCGTGAGGATTTCGCAACTAGTAAGTGTTTTGTATCATTTTAGCTACTTGTGCGCAGAGGAAGCCATGTCATTTGTGCCGTATACTTGTTTGACATTTTAGCCGTGAGCTACTCTAGGATGCTGGTAGGCTATGCTACGCTCGTATCGGTGCTTCTGAGGGTATTTGCAGGTGCAATGTATTGTCATTTTCAGGTGCTGCAGAAGAATAATTGCTGTTCTCAGAGAGATAAATACATTATATTTAAGATGCGTCTCTTGGTTAGTAGTGGGGAACAAAGTTTGTGCTGCATTCGAACTGATATGAACTTGGCAGATAGTGCCAGATACATTGTATCTATGTACGCTAGGTGCGTATGTGGTGGGGGCAAGCTAGTTAGCAGGGCTGTGAGCACTGTCGCTGGATGTGGGTAATTTGGGCTGGGGTTTGCTATTCAGTGTCAACCTCATATGCATGGCGAATCTAGGTAGTTGCTTGACCTATCTCGGGGCAAATTACGTTTTGAAAATGGTTACGCTGCCTAGTTCCCCCTCAGTTATTGTAAGTCTGCTGGCTAGTTAGGAAATGTGTAAGTTTGTAGGCTATGCCGCCCGACTGTGCTTGTAGACTAATTGCTAAAGCTAGTTAGAGCCCTAGTTCCTATATTAGCTGGGTATTCGAGGCACGACAGGCATCTCAATTTGTTCTGAGACGAGAGTTATTTGAAGGGGGAAAAATGTGATTCGGGTTGACTTGACACTTCGTTTATTGGAGTTTGCTAGCACCTACCAGAGTTAGCAATGTTGTCGAGTTGCTGGGTATTTTGGCGGGCGTTTGGCTTTGTTGACTAGAGCTCTAATTCGCTACGTGTGATTATTCTGTCGAGGTAACGTGAATGGAAAAGTGAGTTCTGAAGTTTACTTCATGGGTGAAACATTGTTGTGGATATTCACTTTTTAAAATAAATTAACAATTCGCTGTGAAGCATTTTCGGGTGTAATTGTTAGTTCTTATTGTCAGTCTTCGCTTCTAGTGGCTGCAACGGAGAAGGAAAAGCCCCACGGCTCGTAGGTCGCCCACTCTCAATTCCATTCTCGGTTGTGCTTAGATCAGGGCTCCCAAACCTCTCTGGGTCAGAGGGCTACTTTTGTTCAAAATCCTAGTGCTGGTGTCTTGACATCATTCCTAAATCACACTAGATTGAATGATAATTTGCTTATAAGGAAATGTTTTTATAGGCTATATTATAGGCTATAGAAATAATGTCATATTCATATTAAGAAATGCATTAACTGTGTCTAAAATCTGGTAGTCGTGACTGTTTATTAACATTCTTGTTGGGCACCTCAGAAGCTCCTGGAGGGCTAGCTGGTCTACGGTTACCACATTGATGACGCCTGGTTTAGAGACTGTCTTTCATCCACCTTTGTGCCTTTCCCAACATATAGTGGAGTGCATACATGCAAAATCACCACAAAATGGTTCACTTTGGTATGCAAGTATGGAAATTGGCACAGATGTTCATTAGAATGCACCCCATCAGCAAATGGCGTTTACCACCCAAAATCCAAGCCATTTTTCAAGAGGGCCACCCTCTGCACTTGTAAACAAGGCCAAGAATAGTTTAATTAATGATGCAATCGTGCAATTAGTTTGAAATGAAATGAAATGTTTCTTTGTATGCACTCAGGCAAAAACTCAGTGCAGTGGAATGCCCGGAGGTCCTGGTCAACAAAAGAAAAGGGAAGTGACCGAACCTGAAGAAGTCAAACTACTCTCCACAAGGGCAAAATGCTGGAGTGATGGAGGGGCATTTAGGTATATTACACACACACACACACACACACACACACACACACACACACACACACACACACACACACACACACACACACACACACACACCATTCCTGTGTATCTACAAGGTACAGCACTTTAACACTTTAGGCGCTTTTTTCTTTTTCCAAAAATACTGTACCTGTCTAGATCTCAAGGAATCAAAACGTATTTGTGTAACACAATATCTCAACTAAAAAGTTGACTGAGTGCTTCACATGCACGCACGCACGCACGCACGCACGCACGCACGCAGAGGCACTGAAGGCAGCCGCATGGCACCGATTATTCTGGGTTCAGTGATGGACTACACCAAAGATGTCAAACTGAAATTCACAGTGACCCCAAAATCAAAATCTGACAATAATTTACTGAAGTAAAAATGGGCTAAAATAGAGCAAACACGTACCATACTTAAATGATCACATCTGAAATGATCTCTTAGGCCAAATAGAATGACCGTATGGGCTAGATTTGGCCCCTGTCAGTGTGTTTGACATCCCTGGAGTACACCGTATGCACTTACTGTTGTGTTCATAATAATAGCAGTGCCTTTACAAAGGTGAGTAAATGTCAAAATGCATTTGGGACGGTGCACATTCTATTTCAAAGCGAAGAATTACATTTTATGATATCTCACGGAAAGTGAAGACATGTAATGTTCAAACAAATAGCAGTGTTTGTTTACATCTGTATTTGGAAACTCGATGTTCTGTCCGAACTAACAAATTCTTGAAAATTCAGCTTTGGTGAGCATCTTAAACTAATATGTTGTTGCATCTTCATGGTTTCTGCACTGTTTTGCATCTGTGGTACATGGCGTCGACCAAAGTCTGGCAACCGTCAGCAGGTATTGCAGCTCAGCTTAATTGTACTAAATTCTACAATTCCTCTGCATTTTTTGGTTTTGCCTCATAAGTAGCATTTTTTTTTGTCAGCCCACATGTTGTCTATGAGATTAAGGTCCGGGAATTGTGCTGGGAATTGTGCTGGTACCATAGTTGTGCTTGCTAGCAAAATCTTGGTTACAGAGAAACAGCATCCAGCACAAGTGGTGGTTTCGCTATTTTAGACTTTAAGCACTGTTTGTGTGACTTCTGGGGTGAAATAGAGATGTTCTCATCATTTGACATTTGGTGCTGAACGGAGCATTTGTTTATTCAAGACTGCAGCTCCCCCACCTTTACATTGACTCCAATGAAGCACTCAAGCAATCGGTCATAAAATGGCATTAAACTTTCGTTTGCAGAGACATTTCGTTTGCAGAGACATTTTATGATCGATTGCTTGAGTGCTCCATTGGAGTCAATGTAAGTTGCGGGGGGGCTGCAGTCTTGGATACCCAAATGCTCCATTCAGGACCAAATGTCAAAATGTGATGAGAACATCTCCACTTCACCCCAGAAGTCACACAAACAGGGCTTAATCTCTAAAATGGCGAACCACCACTTTAATACCATTGCAAATATGTGGGCTGACATAAAAAAACCTGCTGTTGGTGAGGCAAAATCAAGACATGCAGAGGAATTGTGGAATGTAATACAATTACACTGAGCTGCAATACGTGTGGACCGTTGCCGGATGTTGGTTGACTACATGGACCACAGATGCTAAATTGTTACTAGAAACCATGGTTATGCAACAAAATATTAGTTAAGCATGCTCAGCAAGGTAGAATTTTTTGAGAATTTGTGAGTAGGTACAGAACATTTTTGAGTTTCCAACATAGACCGAAGTCAACACTGCTATTTTTTTAACAAAACATTTCTTCACTTTCTATGAAATGTCATAAAATTGAATTACCTTTCCAAATCTGAATAAGTACTGGCTTTGAAATATAATGTGCAGTGTCCCACAAAAAATGCTCTTTAAAGTACAATTTACTTGAAGAATTTTGACATTTACTCACCTTTGTAAAGGCACTGCTAGTATTATGAGCACTGTATGTAGTGTATTGACTGTTGTGTACTGACTGAACTTTGCTCTAAAGTCTGAAGACTATTGTCATAGCATGTGGACTTTGTGCTTGTGCAATTACATTCAGATGGAGGTAATGAAGAAAGACCCAGACAACACAACAGTGGATGAAGTGATGTCTGCTACTTTCTCGCTTCGCCGTAAAGAAACAGTTGGGGATCAACCCATGGTTGCCGACAGCATGGAGAGATGGCCGGCCATGTTTTCTGAACGACAGGTATACCAAAGACAACCTAGCGTTTGAGATTAACCAATTAGTCCAATGTTCTTTAGATCAAGAGTGTGAAACTCAGGCACGGGGGCTATAATCTGGTTTACGAGATAATTTCAGATGTCTTGACTTACACACAATTCAGTGTGTCACAGGCAAATGACTGGGGCCCAGGCCAGTGTAATATCTCACCCTCATATGCAACGGAATATGTACAGGGACGTGCATTTTAACCTGTTTTTCATTCAGTACATAGATTTTGGGCTGAGACTTCGTTCCAGATTTTGATTTTGGCCCACTGTGAACTTGAGTTTGACACCACTAGATGGATACCATTGCGTGAGTTTCCTTCTAGGAAAGACCAGAATTTTGTTGGGTTTTTTTCTAGTGTTGGACTATTATCACCCTTAACATACTGCGTTAGTTTTTACTGATCGCTAAAGCTAATTTTTTTGTATCTTAAGATGTTTTTACAGAACTCTTCACAAATAACAACCTAGATGAACAAAACTCTGTAGATAGATGGTTTATTTAACCCTTTAACCCTCTGCCAATTTGAATATGCTATTGTATTGCACACGCTACCCTTGACTTGTCAGTACCCGGTGATGCTGCATTTTTCGACTCAGCCCATTACATTATATTACATAGCATTTAGCAGACGCCTTTGACCAAAGCGACTGACAAGGAGAAATATAAGCAAGAACAGGTACTGACAAGTCCAGGGTAGTGTGAGAATATGCACAGGCACATTTGAACTAGCCTGGTTCACACCAGACTGTTTGTGTGTAGCTTTGGCGCCCCCTGGCGGAGCAGAGCTACACACACTACCGTCTGGTACACAGCCATAGAGCACGCTCCGTCTCCAACCAGAAAATAGACGGAGCATTTATTTCTGAAATATAAACGGTAACTCGCATTGAGGAGTCACAAGACAGATTAGAGACTACATTGACTCTTTAAAGATTAACAGGAAGGTTTTTGAAGGAATTTGTTGGTGAGGAGGCCGTGCAGAAGCAATAAATGCTCCGTCTATTTTCTGGTTGGAGACGGAGCGTGCTCTATGGCTGTGTACCAGACGGTAGTGTGTGTAGCTCTGCTCCGCCAGGGGGAGCTGAAGCTACACATAAACCGTCTGGTGTGAACCAGGCTACATTTGAACTACCGGTACTCTAAATAATGGGAATGGGTACTTGCGAAATTTGCCTCTAAGTATTAAGTGCCTGGTTGTGCAATTTTAGCCCATTTTTTATTTAATAAATTTTGAGTTTGACCCGCAACTTTGTCCCAGATTTAGATTTTGTCCCTTAGAGCAGTGTTTCTCAACCTTTTTTTAGGCGAGGCACCCTTTCAATTCATGAAAAATTTCAAGGCACCCCAAACCAACAAGTCGTAACATGGCACCGCTTCCGATACCACAAAAGCTTAGAAAAGTAACACATTTGGAGACGTCACACAACCTACATTCAAAGTTGCAGTTGACTGGGGCGACCTATATTTACTTTATTGTGCGTAAATGGCAGCTGAAAGATTCCACTGACTAGCATTAACTTATCAATTTAGACAAATATGTATCATATTACATAATTTATTTATCAGCCATGTTTCCGCGGCACCCCTGAGAGGGGCCCACGGCACCCCAGGGTGCCCCGGCACCCCTGTTGAGAAACACTGCCTTAGAGTTTCACCCCCATGTTCTAAACATTCACAATTTTTTCCTTCTCAAGGCCCATGGTGACACACTTGGAGAAGCAACGAAAGACATCCACCTTGGAATTCTGATTAGCTACGAAGTCAACCAGGAGGGAGCCTTTCCAGCAGCTTGTTTCGGAAGTTGTGGACTCGAGCTGAGGCGTTGTCTGGTTGTATTTTCACTACCACACGTTGCAGAAACGAATACGTACTTCATGGCGCTCGGACACTGCAGGTTAACCGCATATATTATGCCTAACAGCAAGGCCACACCGTTGCCATATCGTTTAAAATTGTGTAGCACAACGATTTCCTCCACAACAACTGCCACATGGAAGACATCTGCTGGAGGTTGGAGCTGTAGACCTGGTATGTTAGTCAAGTCTAGGCACTGTGTGTGCATGTGCATATACAGAGGCGCGCACGCACACACACACTTCAGTTGAGTGTTTCAGGGCCATTTTGTGTCCCTTTCTATTCCTTAAACCAGTGTTTCTCAACAGTGGTGCCATGGCACCCTGGGGTGCCAAAAACCCCCCTCAGGGGTGCCACGGAAACGTGGCTGACGGAATGTGAAAATGACCTAAATAGATAAATAAGTTATGTAATATAATACATATTTGTCTAAATTAATGCTTAGTCAGTGGAATCTTTCATCCACCATTTACGTTTACATTTTTCATCCACTATTTACACAATTCAATTTTTAATGAATTGAAAGGGTGCCTCGCCTAAGAAAAGGTTGAGAAACACTGCCTTATAACTTCTGCCAATTTCAATATGCTGTTGTATTGCTCACGCTACCCTTGACTTGTCATTGCCTGCTCTCACTTGATGCTGCATTTTTTGACTCGGCCCTTTCTGAGATCTGAGCTATTCTAATGGGGGCAGATTTTGCTTACATTACATTTTTTTTAACATAGGCCTACTCCAAATATTATCCCAAAAGGTATAGCTGTTTGCTAGTTGTCTGCTGATGTTGCATAACCTTTTGGATGTTATTGGGAATAAATCAAGATTTTTTTTTTAAAATGTAAACAAACGCCTGCCCCCATTACAATGACCTGGATCTCTGAAAGGTTTGAAGGGGGAAAAAATCTCAGGTACTGACAAGTCCAGGGTAGTGTGAGCATTACAACTGTATGTCAAAATTGGCAGAAGTTATCATTTAAGTTACACGGGTAGGGGGGGTGGTAAGTTATACTTAGGGTTGTGGCTGCTGAGGGTATGTAAACGTTTATGTAATCTTTTATGCAAAGGAACAGTGCAATGTTTGTATGTATTATGAATTGTGTTCTCTGGCTGAGATGACTTCATGGGTTCCTTTCTGGTATTTTGTGCCTTCTTGCTGTCAGTCTGCAGCTACAAAATCAAGTTACTTTACCTTACTGATTGTGGGCACGCAGAAAGACCAGAGTGGCTTGCATGAACTCGTCTCAGATCAGACAACAACATAGGAAGCGATGGATTTATGGCTCAAACATGTTTTCTTCACACCATTTTACAAACCCGGTTGCAAACAGTACCATGTTACTTAGAAATGTCAAGCATTGATGTGCACTTTCACTTAAAAGATCAGTCGACCATGTTTTCATACTGAACTATGTTGTAACATAAATCCATCCTTTCCTATGTTGAATGATGTACCTTATTAAAATGTTTAGATGCCAGAGCTACACAACTTGCTGATCAACACCTTTTGAAATGCTCTGTTACAAACAGTATCATTTTACTATGAAATTTCCAACGTTAGCATGTTTTTTGTTTAATAAAACAATTCACCACGTTTTACTGAACTTCTTCTCTGATCTGAGACGTTCCTCTCTGGCCTTTGTGTGCCCCCAGTAAATCTGTAGAAAATTGCCACATTTCATTTAAAGGTGCACTGTGCAGGAAATGGTCAAAAAAGGTACTGCAACTATGCTGTTTATTGAAACTGGGTTGCCTATTGACAAATTTGATATTTTCAAGAAAGTTTACTAAGTAAAACTTTTCAAGTAAAAAAACGTTTTCTATTATGGCCCAAGTACAGTCATTTTTGCAGCTAAAATGTCTATTTCTATAAATTCAAAATGGCGTACCATGGAGAAGGTCCCCCTTTTCATGTATGAAAAGTGCAATTTTCCCAGTCATAATGAATACTTGGAATTTGATCGTGGTGGGTAAGTATTCATGAAAAAGGTAACATTAGTTAATGGGTTGCATGAATTCTGGAAAGAAACTAAAAATCTTACACATTGCATCTTTACTACACCCGACTGATTGTGGGCACATGCAAAGACTATAAAGATGCTTGAATGAACTAATCTCAGATCAGAGAAGAGCGTTAAGTATGGAAAATGGATTTTCTCCTTTAAATATATATTTCCTTGTTGGTTTTGTAACGTATCGGCATCATTTATGTTGTATTGCTGCGTTTTGTTTACATTACTAAATGTAATACTAAAAACATAGCAGAAAACATTTGTGAAATTCTGTTACAGTTTTGATAATTAATTTTTTTTTCATGCATAAGTTTTGCAAACTTTGAGGTGTGCCAGCTAACTATGAAGTGTATAGTTTGTTGTATTGTTGTGTAATTGTTTTTACATGTTGCTCTATAATAAAATATTTTGGGTGAAGAAAAGTTTTCTGTTATTTTACTATGAACTTCAGCTTATTTTTAATTTGCAGAACTAAGTTAAAATAACAATAAGTGCAAAGTTATTGAGACTCAAGTCCTCAAGTTTATTTTATTTTTAACTTGCACAACTAAGTTGAAATAACAATAATTGCAAAGTCATTACAACTCAAGTACTCAAGCTCACTTAATTTTTAACTTGCACAACTAAGTTGAATTAACAATAATTGCAAAGTCATTGCGACT